>NW_018164644.1:3361640-3380772 GCF_001263595.1 Phalaenopsis equestris
GTAGATGCCAGACTGGCTACGCGCGTTACTCTACGTGCATAGTACTGATGTAATATTTTTTCGTGCAGACAATTGCACGCCACACCCTCACTCTTGAGAATTTATAATTTTATATATAGATAGAAAATTTTAATAATTTTTTTATGTTGTTTAGACAATTTAGTAAAATTACTCTCTTGATATATTTTTTAAATCCAATATTTTAAAAAATTAGACATTTGGTGATTTTTTCCATCATAAAAAATAACGCTCACTCAGCACCACACTTAAACATGTTTAATATTAAAATTAATTTACTAATAAGTATTGATTAATTAATCAATAACAAGTTAATTAAGTTAATGATATGTAAGATTTATTTTGATTAAACAACCATTTGCAAGCTTAATTAGATTTATGAAACTTAATAAAAAAATTATTTTAATATAATTATATTCTGTAATTTATAAACTTAATAAATAACTAATTGAATGTTAAGTCAATAATATCATAATACTAGTTACTAACTAATCGGTTTAATTAAATTATAATTGGTGATTGATTATCTTTGTAATTGATAATTTATTAAATAATGTTTATTAATTATATTAATTAAAGTTTTGTGTTTGGTTAATTATAATTGTACTAATTAAAAAATAGAAAATAATTAATTATTCATAAGATATTATAATTATTAATTAATTAACTTAATATAAATATTAATTAATGATAACTATAGTTGGACGTGATCAGAAAATTTTATCATTTGCCATGAATCTTGAAACATGACACTTAGGGCCCGTTTGGGGGCGCGTTTGGGAAGCGGCGGCGTTTTGAAAACGCCGCCCTTCCGTTTGGAAATTCCGTTCGCATGACAAGTTTTTAAAACGCGTCGTTTTAATACCGCTATTTCCTTAAGGACGGGGTAATCCGGTTAGGGGCGCCGTTCCGCGTATGCTTCTCGCGTTTAGGTTGTTTTTCCCGTGTTGTCCTTCCCGTTTCTCCCCCTTGCCCTCGCCCTTCCCGTCTCGCCTTCGGTTTCGAGCTTGCCTGAAGCTGTGATCCGTGATATGAGGTATTTTTTTTTCGACCCCTCACTCTTGCCCTACCCGATATCCGTCTCCTTCCTTCCCGGAGGCCGTGTTCGATCTCTGTCACAGTTATTTCTGTTCATATGGTGGTTATAAAAGAATCAGTACAAATTCTTGAGCTTTGTTATTCTTATGGCTTATTTTTTCATTTGTTTGGGTCGGTTTTGGTCCCTACAGTGCTGGATTTCGGTTTTGGTTAAGATTTCATTCGATCAGGGAGCTCTGTTTGATCCTTTTTCTAACCATCTAAGCAAAACCTTGAATGGTTATAGAATTAGGGATTTCGGTTTTGGTTAAAAGCTTTGATTATAATATATAATAAAATAATAATAATAATAATAATAATAATAATAATAATCATATATTAATATACTACATTAGTAATATACTAATATATATATTATATATTTACATAATATAATTTATATAATTAACATAATATATTATTTATAAATGTTAATATTAGGGATGTCAAACTGGCTCGTCGTTCACTAACAGCTCGTGTTCGGCTCGTTCGTTAAAAAACGAAAATGAATAGTGACTTCAAAAACAATTTTGAACACGAGCTTATTTAAAAAAAAAAACTAAATTTCAAACGAACCGAATACGAACACAAGCTCTGTTTGTTCGTGTTTGATTCGTTTACACCCCTAACATTAGGTTATAAATGGGCAAAATACATGATAAAATGTCATTGAGATGAATGAAACATGATGGGTTAATTAGAATTTCAATTAAATCACTAAAATGAGTAAATGATATAAATGTAATTTCAAAATTGACATTAATTGGAGCTTATGGAGAGATTTGAAGACCTATTGGTGAAAAATATTGTTTGGAGTTGCTTAAATTACTAATTAAAACCTCTCACTATAAATTTGATTGAATTACATTACAATTTACATTAAAACGAATCAAATTAGTAAAATTATAAATTTACCTTAAGTTAACATTAAAATAAAAGGCAATTAAATAAAATTATTGAAGTCTAAGAATTGACTTAAATCAGATAAGTGAAGAGTAAATTAATAGATATATAGTGAATTTTGATAGCTTTGAAAGCAATTTAGGATAGTTTTGTTATTTACATAGAAATTACAAAATTACTTTTATTACATTAGAAACTTCAAAATGAACTATATATGATTCAAAATCATTAAAAATTAAAATGAAACTCTTAAACAAAACATAAATAACAAAACATGCAAAAATTTATAAATGTAAAGTTTGTTTTGAGGTAGATTTGTATGTTTATTTGAATTTATAAAAGTACCCCAATTGCCTTTTCAGTCATTAAATGAAAGAAATAGAAGTAATGGGATCCAAATAATTGAATCAATTTGTTAACCAGGTAAAGATAATCCTAGATAAATCTTCTGAATCAATTACAAAATCAAACTATATTATTAAGAAACTTAGAAAATTAAATGGAGAAGTTAGCCTAAAAAGCACTAAACCTCAAAGGATGTCAAGGGTAACAGATAGCCATGATTTGGAATCCAAAGTGTTGGTCACTGAAGAGCAAGCTGAGTTGGATGATTTTTATTGGATAATGAATAAGGAAGAACTTGCACTCTTTTCCAAGCAATCTCTAGCATTGTTAGGGAGGTAGTTGAGTTTATAGGACCACTCATAGGAGTATCCTAAGGGAAGGAGTTTGAAGATAGTTGTAGGCAGGAGATTAACCCAATAGAGTTAGTTCCCAAACCTAAGAAACCTTGGGAGAACCAAACCAAAATTTAGGAAACCCTGATTTAACTCCTTAGGATCCACTTCTTGCAAATTGTGAGGAAAACACTGGTCTGCAAACAGAGGAATAAAGAAGGAGAATTTTGGATTTAGAAAATATTCTTATGAACGATGAAGGAGAATTTTGGATTTAGAAAATATTCTTATGAACGATGAAGGAGAATTTTGGATTTAGAAAATATTCTTATGAACGATGATCTGAATAAATCTACTACATCACCTCTAGAAGAGTGCTATCGAGCCAAGAGAAAAAAGTTACCAGAAAAACTAAAATTTGAGGATTTAATAAAAACTCTAGGACCTATAAAAGATTAGATGATAGATTGGGGATTACTAAATTATAATTTTAATAATGAAAGAAGACTTTTATGTCAGTCTGAGGATGTTAAACTAAACGTTAACTTGGGAAGCTACCCAAATATTATTTAATGTTTCGAGCATGTTTTTACTTTTTTGCATTTGTTTAGAAATGTTTTTTTTTTTTTTTGAAATTTTCTTTGAATTTTCATTTGAATTTGTTTCGAGTATTTTTTATTATGTTGCTTATGTAAGATTCATATGAGTTTGTGGAATTATTACCCAAGATATTAGTTTACATGTGTTGATATCTTTGTTATGATGTCGTATCATGTTGAATTGTTCATTATCAATTTTCATTATTACATTTTATGCTCTTGTCCTTTCTTACAATTTTTCCTATGACATGCATAATATAAAAATAAGTTTGGGGGAGAGAGTGATTATGTTCACTTTACTTAAAGTAATTCTCAAAACTAAACTGGTTTAAAGTGGAAAATTTATATATGAAATCCTAATAATTTAATGACATAATATGAAGACCCTATTTAAATTGTGAATACTCATTAAAGAGAGAATTGAAATTAATGACCCGAAAACTAAGTCTTACACTTTAACAACTTCTAACTTAATCTTAAGTTGTCTCAAAATAATTAAAATAGTATAATTAAAATATTAGTAGTCAACCAAAGATACTTGAAGCCTTTTAATTTTAAATCCAACCAATTTATTTAAGCCTTGACTTTTTAAATGGATTATAAAATTTTGGAGTTCACATTAAGAATAATTTAGACTTATCATTTAGGGGTAATTTGACATTCAAATTTTTATAAAAGAAATGTGCTCCACGAGATATATTAATCATAGTGAAATTGAAAAATAAGAAAAATAAAAAGTAAGAAATTGTCAAAGGCCTAATTTAAAAGAAAAATCAAAATATATGACTAACTGGTTGAGAAGAAGCTTGAGGTGAGCATAAAAAAATTAAAGAACTTTCATAATGAAATTCTTAAGATATTATATTCAAGAAAGAGATTAATAGATGTTTGGTTGGTTGGTTGGTTGAATCTTAATTGACTTACAAATATCTTTGGAGAATGAAAATATTTCAATTACACAAGATAGCGTTTTGAGATTTTCTTAGGTTTAGGAGGAAGGGTCTTAAAGGAACAACTAAGTGATTAGAAATTAACAAAAATCCTACCCTAAAATGAGATTTGCATATTATTTATAACACTTATATAATCTAGTTCAAGAATTGGGAAGCCGCGTGTAAACTCCAAACTTCTTTTTAGTCCTTATTGATATATCAAATTGCTTGAGGGGAAGTAATACGTAAGTTTTGGGAAACTGATATGAGGTAAATTTATGTGATTTTGTTACTTTAAATACCATGTTGATTCTCTTATTTATCATGATAATATACTTGAAAAAAGGTATTTGTTGCTGTGTTGTGTAGGTTAAAGAGTTTATGCAAAATGTGGAGCAAAATAACAAAAATCAGGATTTGGCACAAGCGGCCCCACATTTGTGCGGCCCCACATTTGTGCGCACGTGCATGTGTGCCCCTGCTTACGTGCACGTGTCCGCAACTGAGTAGCATGACACACCTCCACACCTACATGCACCTCGCTTACACGCACATGTCTGCACCTGCCATTGCACTCTGCCGACCCGCTGCACTCGCACATATAGCCTCTCACTTGGGCACAGCTTTGAGCTCGTGACAACACACATGCACACTCGTGGAGCATTTGCTCACCCATACGCCTGTGCTTGTTAACTCACCTAAATGCCAAATTTTTTATTTTGACTGATTTGGTGAATTTGGATGCTTATTCCTCTAATGCAATACTTAAGTTTGTAAACATGTTTAATCATTATGGAGCACTTTTTGGCATTGGGGTTGTGCATCTAGGGTTTAGGAAAGTCATTGAGCTCTCAGAGTTTCTTCCTCGGGTTCGCTTGGAAGAGTGTAATTTCTTCTTGTTTCTTTTTCTTTTTCATGTTTTTTTAGGAGTTTAATGATTTTGTAAAGTGAGATTGAGTGCATATGTATAAGAGAGATCCAAAAATATTTGTATTGAACAGAGAGGGCCACGATGTATTGCAGACCGATTGACTCTGTATTGAGTTTTATGTACTTCTCATATTCTCCTTTTTTTATAGCATAATTTACTTGTTATCAGAAGCAATAAGAATGCTAAAAACCCTTTGGGAACTCTGCATTCCGCCCATTGTGTAGTAGAACGAGTGGGTTAAACACAAAAAACTGGTACAATGGGCATATTCTAGCAAGAATTTGTAACATATATAAGGGATAAGAAGAATTTTGAGAAACATAATAAAGTTAAGCAAAACTTAACTTTATGGGTTTTTAATTCTTCTTTTAAGCTAAACTTAGGCAGAAGGAGAAAACTTTTATCTCTGGTTGCCAACAAGAGTGTGAGTCACATAGAAAAACTTCACAGCTGACCTATGTCCCATGAGTATGAAGCTTACATATCTGAAAAACTCAACACTTTTTTCCTTTTATTTTGGTTTACTTCATTTTTAGGATTGTTAGATTTCACTCTTGAGTTCGATCACTTCAAATTAAACTTAACAATTCAGTAAAATAGAGCTTTGTCCATTATAAATATGTTGACACTATCCTCGTTCTATCAATACATGGATGTGTTTCCACATATTACTTTATCGAAATGTTTACATGCGTGATTAACTGACTTGTGTTACAATATTTTTGGGCATCAATGACCCCTCAGTTGAGGATCCACCGCCTAAAGTAAAGAAAAATGTTAATTCATTTATTGGTGAATTGAAAGAAATAAATTTGGGAACTCAAGACAATCTTAAGATAACTTTATAAGTTTGTTTTGAATGAATGAGACACTAGTGACCGCATCAAGTTACTCATATAGATTAAAAACTTAGAGGAAGAAGTGTATATGGATGCACCTTTGAGATTTAGGGTCTGTTTGATGCAGCTTATTTGGGCGTTCGACATTTTTAAAATGTCGAACCTCTGTTTGATTTCTGCGTTCACATATGCAGCTGGGATACGCGCGTTACCATTTACGTTATAATGCCAAGCTAATTCGGCCAAGGAGAGGACCCAACATTCGACGTTTCGTCGCAACTTATTACCCATGAGCCCCTCGATCCCGTCTTCGCTCTCGCATCATTGCCCTTACCTTGCGATCGAATTCCCGCAGCGATACCATTTCTCGCCCCTCGATCCCATCTACCCTTCTCTTCTCTTCTGTGTCCTGATACAGTTCCCTTCGAGATCTTTGTGTGTCTTTCAGTGGTGAACTGAAACCTGAAACAACTTTCGCAGATAATCCCTCTTACGACTTATGGTATTGCATGGGTCTTCTTCCATGTATAGATTACATGGTATCCTCCAATGTTTGTTATCCTCTTATGACCTATGGTATTGCACGAGTTTTTTTTCTTTCTCTGCGAAATTTGTTTTAGTGATTATTGGTTTTGGTTCATGGATAAAAGTGCTGAACTTTCTCAGTTAGATTAAAATTTCTTTGAAACACTCCATAACATGCATGATTACATTGTGGAAAAGCTATTTCCTTTTGTATGCCTTGTTCATATTGGATTTTTGTTAACCCTACTATCTACTTTGAGAAATGTGCATTGAAAAATTATTGGTCGAATGCAATTATTTGAATTGGTTGTTAGTGAATGCATTTTTTTGAAGTAGATGTTATTTGAAGTGAATGCAGTTAAATGCAGTGAAAAATTATTGGTTGAATCCAATTTGGGGTGGGTGGTTGAATGCAGTTAAATGCATCAGATAAAAAATTTCAATTATAGTTTTTGTGATGTGGATGTTAGTGGGTTTTTGAAGTGGAAGAATTGTGATTTTTTTAGTGAGATGGTCCTTTTTGCTTTATGAAGGTTTAGATTTTGGAAGCTTGCTTTATGAAGGTTGATGGTCTCTTTTTGCTTTATGTTAGTGGGTTTTTTAGTGGAAGGTTGATGAATTTTTGAAGCTTGCTTTATGAAAGACCATCTAATTATATTTATATTTATTTTATATCTTTTGATACTCACTGGAGAGTGAACAGTCAATGTTATTTTTTTGAACTGATTTGTAATGGTTTGCGGCCTATGTTTTATTTATTATTTTGTCTATATAGTTCTGTTGTAAACAACATGACTAAACAGTGCCAGAATGGTCATTTATTCATCAACAACTGCAAATAAGCTAATCTGAATAAGCTCCCCCAAACAACAAGCAGTTTATCCTGCTAATCTGCAGATTATCAGATTATCAGCATAATCTGCTAATCAGCAGCTTATTAATAATCAACAGCTGCGCCAAACAGACCCTTAGTGTACAGGTATTTTTTGTGCAATAAATACTCAAACTCAAAATAAAAGTCATCCTAAACTCCGATTTTAGAAAACTTGCAGTCAAACAGTCTGGCTTGACAAAATGGACTCGATTACACAAATTATTCCAATTAGAGTTAGATCAAGCCGGATCAAACCGTTAAATTAATTTTAGAAACATCGAGTTATTAATTGGAAGATCAAATAATTTCTAAATCATTCAAGTTTATGGTCAAATCAAGGCAAACCCAACTAGTCCAACATTACTCAATTAAGCATTGTTAAGGCCCTCAAATATTTGCATAACACCTCATAATTGAGCGAATCTTTCTAGTTCATCTGATGGAGTGGTCTGGATTCCTTCCTTATTTGCATGAAGGCCCTTCTTATACTCTATAAATAGAGCATCAGCCCCTTCATGAAGAGTATACAGAAACCGGAGCTTTGAGCGAGATCGCAAGGAGAAGGAGCTGAAGTCCATTATTCTATAATGAAGGTCTATCAAACGCCTCCTGCTCATGTAGTTGTTGACCACCGTTGGTCGCCCTCCGCTCATTGCACCCTTGCAACGTCATGACATGCGCTATGGAATCCCAACGTACATTGCGGAGTAACATACCCAGAAGATGTATGTGTATCGTCGTAAACGTCGTGCAGTAACATACCCAGAAGATGGTGTAGCAACACACTTCGAAGACAATATAACAATGCACCCCTCATACAATGTAATGACATACTCCTAATACAAGATCATGAATATTGTCGTATCAACGATCCGACTACAATTCCCTACGATAACTGCTAACATCGTTGTACTCAAAATACAGTGACTTTCTTTAGACTTGTGAAGCTATCTTATTATAGCTCTCAATTATAATTTGTGTGACCAACTACATCCTACGTTGTCCACAACTCACACAACTCCCAACTCCAGTCTCTATGACCTACGAACATTATTACAACTCCCCGTTATGACCTATATGACAAACTATAGCCTACGTGGCTCACAACTCATGCAACTCTCAACTTGACCTCTTTGGCCTACGGTCATTATTGCAACTCTCTACTATTGCCTATGTGACGAATTACGACTTATGTGACTAACATCTGATGCAATTCTCAGCTTTAGCATATGCGGCGTACATACGTTATTGCAACTCCCCACTACAGTTTGTGTTATGAACTACAACCGTCATGGCTCACAACTTATGCAATTCTCAACTCCGACCTTTTGCGACCTACGTACATTATTGCAACTTCATATCATGGCTTATGTGATGAACTATTAACCACATGACTTACAACTTATGCAGCTATAAACTCAGGCATTTGCGACCTACATGCATCATTACATTTCACCACTACAATCAATGTGACAAACTATGACCTACATGGCTTATGGCTCATGTCGCTCTCAATTTTGATCTTTACAGCTTACAAACGTTATTACAATTTACCACTACGACCTATGTGAGGAACTATAACCTACATGACCCACAACGTATGCAAATCTAAACTTTGGCTTTTTCAGTCTACATATGTTATAACAACTTCCCACTATAACCTATGTGAAGAACTACGACTTACATGACTCATAACTCATGCAACTCTCAACTCTGGCCCCTGTGACTTATATTCGCTATTACAACTCCCCACAATGGCCTATGCGACAAACTACGACCTATGTGGCTCACAACTCATGTCACTCTAAACTCTGGCCTTTATGACTTACGAACGTCATTGCAACTCACCACTACAGTCTACATGACCCATAGCTCATGCAACTCTCGATTCCACATGCGCCCTATAGATGTTATTAAAGCTCACCACTACAGCTTACGTGGCTCACAACTCCCGCAAATCTCTACTACAACTTTTGTGGCTAAACAACACTTCTAAAGCAGTCATTTATGAACCACACATGCAACTAATATTACAACATTCAACTACGATATCTACGACAAGCTGATGCTACATCCACTGCCCATAACATTCATGGCATGTTATTGTCTTCATAGCAACTAACTTCGGCCCTTGCAACCACTATCATCGAGAACTACATTTATTATATTTAGAATATGACTATTATTGATGAAATATTGTTGTACATTTACGATAACAAACTTCGCAACTCCCTCTTTCTTCATTTATCCCTATGTACTTACAATTACATGTTACAATTACATGTTATTTAGACTAGGCTAGGCCCCCCTAATTTTTTTCTCTTTTAAAGGTTTTCAAGTAAAAAATCAAAGCATATCTTCGTGTTTACTTTTCTATTATTTGTGTATATGTTGGAGCTTGGTCCGAAACTGCTAAGTCATTATGAATGATCCGACACACATCAATAGTTATAAATGATAAACAATATATATTAAAGAGAGCTGATATATTTAAATCCTAGATGAATTATCAAAAAATTTTAGAGGATTAAACTAAATTTAATATATATAATGACAAATAATTTTTATTTAATTTCCTCGAAATTTATTAAATTTGGATTTGCAAAATTGGGCAAATTCACTCTTAGTTAAACACCACTGAAGTTGCCAAACAGCCCTGAACCTCTCCGGCGGAAGTTCCTTCATTCCAAAGCTCGTCGCTGCAAAACCCTAACTCGATTATTCTTGCTTTCTTCCTCTACGGACGATATAATCCATCCCGTTCGCTCTCGTTTTCCACATATCACTCAACGAATCGAAATTTTTTACGTGTCGGTAAGAAATCACTTCACAGAAGCTGGGTGATCGAAGGAACGGCATCTGACCATGGATATTGAGCAGCAACAGGCGGAGGTCATTGAGCACTTCGTGAGGCAGGCGGAAGATCTTGAAGGGGCGTCCCTCGCCACTCTTTTAATCGAGGCGACCTCGCATCCTTCGCTGTTCGCGTTCTCTGAGATTCTCTCCGTCCCCAACCTTTCCTCGGTGATGCCTTGAACCATGTTATTTTATCATCTATCGTTCTGTCTTCTTGGTTTTCCATTCGGAGCATTTGTGTTTCCGCATTTCTGTGAGTGGGGTTGGTTTAACCTCTTGTATATGATGGTCATTTTATAATTATATTGAATTAGAATAGACATCTAAGATGTGTTATATTCCAATGTAGCTTGACGGGACTCAATATTCCAGTTCTCTTGACTTGCTTCGATTGTTTGCCTATGGTACTTGGACTGATTACAAGAGTGAGTTTCTGCTCTTTTGGTGTATTTTCTTCTTAAAATATTATTCTCCTGCTAAGTGATTTGTGATATGCCAAGGATAATCCCCGTTTTTTTTTGTCATCAAGTCATTGATGATATATTCTTCATATTCTACTTTCTGTGGAAGTTTAAAAATTTGACTGCTTCAGTAATGTAGTTGCCCAAGGATTCTGCCAGATTAAACCTGCATACTCTTACTGTTAACTTTTTAAGCATGAATATCTATTAAGAAGTTTTGTTCTTATGGATTTCATGGTCCGTAACTGAATAGAATAATTATAATAAACTCTTTGACATAACGACTAATATCTCCTCTACGCGGTGCTTGCATCAAACAGTTTGTACTTGTAGGTTGTCATAAAAGTTTGGAATTGCAAATTTTCACTATAGAGTAATTCACTATTTTTGAGCTGTAAAGAGCTTAATTCATGAAAAATAAAAGCAATTTGATAACTGATCTATACAATTTGTTGAAAATATGCAAATTGATATATAAAGTGTTATACCCTTCTTACGCAAGTTTAATACGGATTTCTGAAAATTTTTCTTTGCTCAGATTAAATGAAAATATGACACTCAATAGGATTCAATGAGGGAAAAAGGATTCATGTAACCGACTCCACTTGATGGGATAAAGGCTTGTTGTTATTGTTGTTGTTTTTCTTTGCTCAGGGTAATTGTGAGTTATTTATTGTCAATATGTATAATAGGGTTTCCATACAGTGAAGTACTATATTTTAGGTAGTTTTGTGTTAGAATTCTAGTTCAATGGTCAAAGTTTTGGCAAGGGATGGTCAAAAAGGAAGGCGAAAGGAATAATGCCTTATTTCAACAACTTTTTATGGAGGGTTTTCTTCTATTTCTTTTACTCATGGAACACTTTTCTATGGTTAAGACATCTGCTTATGGTAAAGGCTTGGAGTTGATTAGATGCAGGATAAGTACAACTGTCTGCTGTGCTGAGGTGGGTTTATGTGTTGGAATTTTGGATAAAAGGATTTGTTGGACCGCTTCCCCATGTTTTCATTATTGGGTAAAATCATAATTTTGACTCCTACATCTCAAATGAAGATGCTGCAATAAATTTAAGCGTAATGATATAATATTTTATTGTAGGTTTATGTATTGGTTGTATGCAAGCATCAGAAATTTCATAAAAGAGAGGGTAAAAAAAATTATATTATATTCTGAACCTTGATGTGTATTATGATGACTCGAGTGACATCCATGTATCATCAAATAATTTTCATGCCTTCCTATATTAAATGTATGCTGATGAGCACCATTCACAAATGAAGATTGGGCTGTATTTTTAATTTGAATATGCGAGCAAACCAAGAACCAAGCTAATGATATTTATCCATGTGTACATACATGTATATGTATTTTTGTACATATTGCTAAAGTATATTACTTAATTTCTTGATCTAACACTTGGTGCACCTTTTAGCTGCCATATGTTATGTGCCACTGATGTTAAGTGTCTGTATGTTTCAAGATTATTTAGTCAGAATTTAATATTATGGTGTTGTGGTTTGGTTTAGTGTCATTTTACTTCAAAAGAATGTCATTATTGATGTTGGTCAAGCTGAATATTTTGGTCTTTTTTACTTTCAACCAATCAGGGTTGAGATAGGTTATGCAGCATCCAATTTGGCTATTATTTTGATTACCCTAATCTTTACTACGGATGCTCTATGTAAAGTATTTCACCGTGATACCATTAGAGGAAAACTGCTTATTATAGATAACATAATATTTTATCAATGAAGACATTATAGCAAATAAACCTAAATTTTAATTTCATACATCTCAACCGAAGATGCTTACTACCATTTTATATATTTTATTTAGAATTATGTATGCAAATCACTTTCTAAAATCATTTAGGGGGTGTTAGGATGTAGGGAGCTTCAGTGGAAGGAGATTAAATAAATGTTTAAAATTCAAATCAATGACTATATATTCATAATCAACTTGCAAATTGTTTGTATTTCATTTGATTTTCTTCGCATTCCTTCATTCCAAAAACTGCCTTGGTGAAACATTTTCTTTAAAATCGCATCGTCTTTTAATCTACTATTTAGATGTTCTTTTGCTGATGAAGCACTATTGCTAGAAATATTTAGCCCTTGTTGATTCTTTGGCTTGGGAGATGTTTTGATAATTTGGAGAATTTTTCTTTCAGATAATGCTAATCATCTTCCAGCTTTACTTACCGATCAAGTTCGCAAGTTGAAGCAACTTAGTGTGTTGACATTAGCCGAGAAAAACAAGGTAATTTTATATATCTGAGTGTTATAATGGAGTGTTAGATTTTCATACTTTTGACAATCTATAGCTATATGGAGTAACCTGTTGTAAATCTTCAGAAAAGTATTTTTTATGATAAGATATACTTTTGTGTCAATAAATGCTTATTATTGGTGTCCAACTATTTCTTTGGAAGTGGTTTTGTCTGACTTTGGAACCAAGGTAACATAATTACCGGTTTCTAAGTGATGGCAAGAAATATCACACAATTTGTGCAGTTACAAGATCTATACGCATCGTACATTTTATTTGCTATTTTTTCTAGTTTCCTGTCGTCTTTATTAGTTTGTTTAGTTCTTGTGTAAGGCTTATTGGACTTTGTAGTCAATGTTTAAATAGTTAAAATGCCTTCAGGAAAAGAGGAAATATGAGGGATAATAGTCTCTTTCTATGCTTTTTGTTGAAACTTTTTCAGTTTACTTATGATATGTGGAGATTCCAGATGGGACCACTACATAACACTTCCTCCTATTGTCTCTTATCTCATCGAAACTCTCCAAATTTCCATTCCCTTCTTCTAATTTCACCTTTTTGACAGTTTGACCTGCTTCATTCTAATAGAAGAATGGCTAGCATGGTGGATTGCGGGGAACGGGGCTGGTTGGATGTGCTAAAGGTCAAAATAATGACTTAGAAAATTAAGACAAATATTGGAGGGGGAAAAGTTAAAAGAAATTGAGTAGTGTAGGGATATACTTGTCTTAGAAGTTGCTCAACATAATTTCTATTTTACTTAATAATGCGAGATAATGACTAAATGAACCTTCATTCACAAAGCTCTTTAGTACCAATGTAAAAATGATTGACCAGAATGTATGCTCAGGCATAGTACTTTAATGTAATATCTTTCTAGGGCTACTGCTTATCACGATCCTGCCTAGGAGTTTGAAATACCAATGTGGGAATGGAAGGCCGGATGAAGGGAGAACTATCTAAATATTTTCATTTATTAGACAAAATTATCCACACATAAAAGAGTCATTCTATTTTACAAAACTTTAATTTACAAATATCCGTTCACGTTTAAAATTTTACAATTGAAAGAAAAGTAAAACTGAAATACTGTACCTATCTCCTTGTGCTCCTCGACGCCTGTAAACATACTTTTTAGGATCCATAAACTATAAAGAAAGTTTTCCTGTAAAACATTAGTAATTGGAGGTATGAGTTAAACTACTCAATGAGCAAAATAGTTCTAAGTTATAATAGTTCATATTTTATAAATATTTTATGAAAAGTCCTTAAGTAGAAAAATTGAGACATTAAAAAAATTAATTTTTTGGTTACTTTTATTTATTTAAATTATAATATCTGTCAGTGGGAGTCACATTCTAAATGTGTACTAAAAACACACATTTAACATATTCCAGATCCCACAAAATAGATAGCCAAACATTTTCATTTTAATTTTCATTTTATGTGCACGATAACTCCACATGTATATATGCATATATCATATTTATTTTATTTTTTATTTAACACGAGACATTCACTTTTAAAAGAAAGTGCTAATAGTAGTAAAAATATGTGTAATTGATCTCATAAATAAAGCAAATAATTATAAAAAATATATTTATGCACCTGTTTAGTACTATATGTTTTCCTTTTCCTTGGTCAAATTAGTCCTTTGGTGCACATATAATAACAAATTAAATTTACTTTCTATTTTTCTTGTCTTTATTTCATTTGAATTCTAACATAAATACTTAAGACATTATCACTTGCATTTAATTTCCATAATAATTGCATGTATAAATGATTATTCAAAAATAAAATTTTCATATAAGTGATTTAACAATATCTCTTCATTAATTTAGGTTAATACATTTTATAATAATTTATAATAAAATCAATTCAACTTCCAAATTTTTATTAATGGTCAATCTATTTTTTTTTGGCATGCTCGAGCTTAAAAATAAACGAAAATTTCTTAGTTTTTAACTAAATTTTTTTCTGAACAATTTAGCTCGTACAAAATAAACATTTATTGCTGCATGGAGATTCATACATGTGAATTCTCTAAAATAATTACAAAAAACATTTCAAAAATTGGGGTTTCTGGAATTCAATCCAAAATAGCTAAGAATAAATTTCTTAACATTAGGAAGAAGAATAATAACAAAAAACTAAGCTTTTGTTTCTGATTTCTTGCCAAAAGACTATACCTAGGGGTGTAAACGAACCGAACACGAACGACCAAAGTTTGTGTTTGTGTTCGGTTCGTTTAAAATTTAGTTTGTTTGAAATAAGCTCGTGTTCGTTTCTTAACGAACGAGCCGAACACGAACCGAACACGAGCTGTTCGCGAACGACGAGCCAGTTTGACATCCCTAATATTAATATATAAAAATAATATTATATATTAATTATATAACTTATATTATATAAATATACAATATCTATATTAGTATATTACTACTATAGTATATTAATATATTATTATTATTATTTTATTATATATTATAATTTATAAAATTTAATGTTTTAAAATATAATAAATTTTTTATATATAATTATTTTATATTATTTTATATTTCAAACAATAACGATTCGAACACGAACGAACGCATCACTGTTCGTGTTTGGTTCGTTTAACTAACCGAACGAAAAAAATTTGTTCGTGTTTATCTCGTTTACTTATCGAACGAATCGAACACGAACTCATTGACGAACCGAACACGAACTGTTCGCGAACAACGAGCTTTTTTGACAGCCCTAACTATACCCCACTTCTTCTCTCTCTGCTTAGTCGATTGATACTCTCAGAGCATGAAGGTGCTTGGTGTAGCGTCTCCCGCACTAAAAAACTCTTGTGAGCTGCTCAAGCTTCTCTATAATGCAAGAATCATCATTCAAATCAGGATGTGTTGCTTGATCTACCCTCTTCCTCCCTCGAACACAACTCCAATTTCATAGTTGTCCAAGCTATACAGTTGCATGAAAGCTCTCTTTGCTCTCGTCGCTCTCACCATCGTAAATTCTGTCGCGGAGTCTCCCTTTCCTCACTTCATCCTTCTCTTTCCTCCCTCACATGTGGCTCACTTGCTTAGCTTGAGCCTCTTGAATGCTTCCTGAGCTATTCGACTTGCCTGCATGAAGGTACATCCACGGAATTGTCGCTTTTTCCCTTCCCTCTCTGTCGCTCTCGCCTTCTCTCCCTATCTCTTGCTAGCTGTTTATTTTTGTGGAGCAGTCGAACGGGACATGAGAGCTCTCAGTTAAAGGCTCTCGGGGGCAATATTGGACTTTCAAATGACACTTGTATTGCAGTTGTTATAAAAAGGTAATTTCTTTTTTTTTATCCAGATTAAATTTTTTAATTATGTTTAATTTCCTCTCCTTATGAATTTTCATCCCTGTAATTTACATATACAAGAATATTAATCATACCTTAATTGAATAGATGCATATTTATTATCTCATCTTTGATTCATTCATCCAAGCGACAGATCATTATGTTCCATGCTTTAACAATACATGGACAAACAAAATCTTTCAATTTTGGAGTTGTTTCACATCATAATCTATGACCCTTTCTGGTTCTACAAAGGTCAGATCAAGTTGAATCTTTATAGGGTCCGTGATAAGCTCAGTAGCCTCATCAACAATGTTTTTCTGAAGCAAAGAGTTATGAAGTACATTATGTATTTCATACATATGCGCTGGTAAGACAAATATATAAGACACTTTTTGGATCATCTCCAGAACCTCACAAGGGCCAATATATTGTGAGCTCAACAACATCCCAAAATTTTCAAATGTTTAATATTTTCTATAGGTCCGACCTTCAAAAAAGTAAATTCGTCGACCTCAAATTCCAGTGGTCAATGCTTAACATCATATTATTTTTTGCCTATCTTGAACCACCCTTGATCTATCCCGACTCAATCGGATTTTCTCATTCGTTTCATCAACTATCTCAGCACAAATTATCTTCCTTTCACACGTTCTCAAGTGACACTTGCTCTAAACTCTCTTGGATTCCCCATTAGAAATGACTTAAAATGAACATCAAAATAAACATATTTTATACTCATAAAAATTTGAGCAGTGATTGGATTAAAAAGAGTGTATCTAGGTAAATGAAACAAAGCCGATAGAAGAGAACGAATCAAAATGCAGGGCTCATGCTAAATGTTCAGCATTGGCGCTGTCACAAGAAGTGGAGACGCATCTTTGAACTAAGAAATCAATGCCGGAGTTCATGAAAAATTAGAGTAGTATTTGTGTGACAAGCAACTTAAGCAAAATGGAATAAACCACATCAAAATGACTCATGAGGTAGCCAATATATAAGAAGCATCCCCAGCTCAACAGTGGTACACCCACTATGAGTTGCTTTGCATCATAGGCCCAAACCAGAAAACAAAAAACCCCATTTGCAGACTGTAGGAAAGCCTGCCATCAATTGCCAAATGATGAGAGAAACAGAGAATAACTCTCAGGATCAGTATGGCAAAGGATAGCATGCAACAACAAATGATAGACATATGGCTCAATCATCACTCTCAAATCGAAATGCACCACTCTCAAACCTTGCACCAAAGTAATGCTTTACTCATAGACATCATGTTAAGTATTATGACTCAATCACCTGATAAAGTCTATAGATTTATGACTCGTGCAAGATTCAACTAACCTTGGTATGAAGGAGAAAATACCAATTAAAATGATTGAAACATCTGCTAATCTATTCTTTCTTGGCTGATTGAAGCAGAAAAAATTGAATAGCGACTTTAATGAGATGATTATGAAGCAGCTTAAACTTACTCATATCAGGATGCATGAATGAAAAATACAAGCAACATGAAATTATAGGGTATCGATTATGATTCAGTTCAGGAGAAGCAAAGGACGAGGATACTCGGCGGTTCTCAGTTTGGGAAGAGAAAGAAGTGTTGCTTGGCAATGAGAGAAAAGATTAATTCCCAGCACCAAATGGAATCACGGGCCATGGTTCGACGTCCATGTTAGTTAAATGAAGTTTTTAACTTTTAATTTTCCAAAAAAACGCGGTTTGAACACTGCCCCAAAAGTTGCCATATGTGTAGTTGATACCATAGTTAACCCAAACCACAATAGAAGAACAAATATTATTACTTGAAGCAACTAAGCGGTTACAATCAACACACTAAAGAGGGGAATTACATAAAAAAATGACTCGAACTGATTCTTAGGCTCGTCCCATGGGTGGTGGAGGTCGGTTAGGTGATTGAGGAGCGAATGTAGATGGCTGAAATGGGTTTGTAGGTGGCTGTGACAACCAAAGGAGGAGCCATAATCGTGTTGCCAACGAAGCTGAATTTTGGGACAGCAAGGGCAACATGTGAGGTGGCCAACAGAGCTGCGAGGCAAGGTAGGAAAAGGCTGGAATAGCAGGAAAACAATAGGTTTATTGTTTTGTGGATGACGACAACGAAAGGGCGAAACGGGGGCGGCTGTCTGGGACGGGGGCAACAGGCAAGAAGGGCTAGAATGGGAATATTGCAGTGGAAAACAACTAAAACAGCTGTCTTGGGGGTGACTGTAGTAGGGTGGGACGACATGGAGTAGTGGGGTGTGATGGGGGAAAGATAAATCACCACCTGGAAACGAAAATACATTCGAAGCATTGCTTTGGAACCCCATGATACAACCCTCGAAGTGAAGAAGAGACGTCGGCGGCTGTCCGGCTTCCCAAAAAAAAAAAAAAAAAAAAAAAAAAAAAACTAAATCTCCAAACTCTAATAGAACATATTGTTGACCTCATTTTTAGTGAGGTCTTAGTCTTCTACTCTTAGAACCTAGAATCTAGCCTTAGGAGTTCCTGGTTGACCATCCTAGCGGACTAGTAACGGAGCCCACCTCCCATAGAACTTCAAACCGCTTCTTTACTCATTTTTGTGAAAACTCGCACGAGTGGTCCCAAGCGCTCAATTTCTAGGTGCAAGGGCTAAGGACCAACATGCAGAGGGTCTGAAAATGAGTTCCTATAGGATCGAACGACCTTAGGTTAACCCTCGGTGACTCAGCAACGCACTTGTTGCATCACACGCAATTTTGGCTTAAATTGACTCGCCCGCCGGCAAACTCGTCCGGACGACCCCGGATGACGAGACGGACTGCGCTGACGCGTCCGGAACGTCGATTTTAGCTAGAAATGACA
>NW_018164644.1:3383163-3383548 GCF_001263595.1 Phalaenopsis equestris
TAATCCTAAATGTAGGTTTCCTATAACTTTAAGTGCACACCTTAGGTGAAAGCCCATTCACATAATCCTAAATGTAGGTTTCCTATAACTTTAAGTGCACACCTTAGGTGAAAGCCCATTCACATAATCCTAAATGTAGGTTTCCTATAACTTTAGAAGCACAACCTAGGGGAGATTCCTTCCACCTAATTCCCAGCATAGGCTTCCTAGATTTTAGGAGCGCACCCTAAGTGAGAGTCCATCCACCTAAGCCCTCAGCATAGGCTTCCTAGATTTTAGGAGTGCACAGTAGGTTAGTGTCCAGCCACCTAATTCTCAGCATAGGCTTCCTAGATTTTGGGATTGCACCATAGGGGAGATTCCTTCCACCTAATTCTCAGCATAA
>NW_018164644.1:3383648-3394661 GCF_001263595.1 Phalaenopsis equestris
TCAACAACATTTCATGTGATAATTGTGAGTTAATTTATACTTTTGAGAATCTCAAAATATTTTATCAGATGATTGGTGATGTTTATTTTAATTATAATTTTTTTATGAAACATTTAAATACATTAAAGACCTTAGAATTGAGTGATCTTAGCCATATTTGAATGATCTAATTAAGATACTTAATCTGACTATGAGCAAGAAATATATAATTTCAAATATTATTTGGACCTTCAAAAAATATTCAGAAGTTTTCGATCACACCTCAATTAAATAATTTGGATTTATTTGAGCTTGGATCCGATTAAGATGTTTAATCTGACCATACATTTGGAGAAATAAAAAGTACAGATGACTTTGAAATCAATTTTAAAGTATTAAATATATAAAAAATAAACACAATAAATAACAAAATAATTACAGCCACTCAACCCTAAGAAACACATTTGCTTATTTAGGTTTGATTGGGTCCAGGAATTTGCAAATTGCTATATTGCACTAAAAAATTCCACACGTTAATTATAGCCACAATCAAACTCATTAAGAACAAATTTATGGAAAAACAAAACCCGAGAGAGAGCGTGAAAGTTTAGTTTATTCTGGATATTAGCAGAAGCCGAAGAGTCCGAAGATATGGGGAACACTGAGGACGAACAGTCTGCTCGGGTTCCAAACAGCCTCTGCCTCGACAACATCCTCTTGACACGCATATATATTAACCTAAGTCTTCACCACCATCATCCAAATTATCCCTGTCATGGATACCAACCTAATTGAGGCTAAAAAGGCATTACAAGTAGCTGAGGCAAAGTTCAACGCCGGGGATGTCCCAGCCGCCTTGAAGTTCGCCTTCAAAGCCAAGCGACTGTTCCCAAACCTCCATGGCCTCGCAGCCCACCTGGAAGCTTACCGCATTCACTCCGCTTTCAATCCTAAATCTCCAGACAAAACCCACTGGTATTCAATCCTGAACGTGAAACCTTCCTTCGATCAGGAAACCATTCGCAAGCGGTTCAAGGAATTGCGAGCTCTCACTCACCCTGACAAGAGCAGTTCGGCTGCCGCTGAGGGTGCGTTCAAGCTGGTATATAAAGCGTGGGAAGCCATACGCGAAGACTTAAACAGTAGCAGTACTAGCAGCAACAACAGAAAAGATGAAGACGAAGAAGAAAAAGAAAAAGAACCGAGATACTCAGCTGCTCGGGAGAAGACCAAATGCCCAGAGTGTAGCTGCCAGTGCGTGTATATGGACAGTCGAAGAACGGTTTTCGAGTGCGAGCGCTGTAAGCTGATAGTGATGCGAGATGGAAAGGAAGAAGGGCTGATGGTAGTAATAAGAGATGGGATTGCGGACATTTATGCTCGTGGCGGGGACACAACGGTTAATGGGGTGAGGGGGGTTAAAATGTATGGATGTCAGAGCGTACAGCTTAATCAATGCGAGGGCGTGGAGTTGAAGGGTGGAGAAGCCGTTCACATGATCAGTTGCACGCGGATTAATATTAATGGCAGTGCTAACATGAGCTTTTAAAAGATTTTTCTTCCATCGAATTTTTTTAGCGATGAAAGATGGTGTTGGATTTATAAATAGTAATGTTTCTGGTGATAAATATGTAAATAACCTTTATTTTATTTTATTTTTTCTCACTCTTTGCCGCCCTGTTTTCTTAACTAATTTTTGGAAAGGCTATCAATATAATTTTTTAGAAGCGGTAAAAATATTCAATGTCTAATTTTTTTAAGTGTTGAGTATAAAATTATATTGAGAGATGACAGCAAAATTATTAAATTACATAAAAAGTTATTAAAATTTATTATTTATATAGAAAATTCCAGATTTCAGGGGACAATTGGCCAACCTAGATATAACATGGTTAAGCCCTTGGATTTTAGTGCCTAAAGCTTCCCAAAAATATTAAAGAAGTATACATGCACCCAAAAAGAATGATGTGTTTGATTAGAAATGAAATATCAAGTTCTGAATAATTAATATAGATGTGAATAAATATTTAAAAACATAAGAATTTTGCTCTATGTATGTAAATGTCCCAACTTTACATTTTTTTTTTATTTAGTACTTTGTGAATAAATTATTCTGAAACCATTAATTTATTTTCAATATATTATATTGACGTTTAAACTTTCTTTGGTTGCATTATTTTTAAGGTGATTTACATATCATGGAGTTCTTACTTATTTTACTGATTCTAAAACCTAAATATTCATATTTACATTCATGACACTTAAATTTTTAACATTACATCAGCCACTAAAAGATATTTGCTCCAAATTTAGATTTTCATATGCTATCAAACTCATCACAACTATGGTAGTTGTTATCTTCATGATAGGAGAAAATATCTTCGAGTAATCCACTCATTACCTTTGTTGAAATCCCTTTACAACGACTCTCATCTTTTTTAGCGTATGTTGTCATATGATTTTTTTTGTTCAGCCTATAAATTCACTTGTTGTATAGTGCCTTTTTCTTATCTCATTATTCTGTCAGAGCCTAAATCTGATTTGAACTTAATGACGACACTAGTCATTCATGGAAAACTCTCATTTTTTTTTTAGTTTTCAACTTGAGTGAGTGCCTTTTTCTTATCTCATTATTCTGTCAGAGCCCAAATCTGATTTGAACTTAATGACGACGTCTAGTCATTCATGGAAAACTCTCATTTTTTTTTAGTTTTCAACTTGAGTAGTCACTTCATTGCACTTTGGTTCATGAATATTAATTAATAAATGATAGTATACAAAAGGAGAATATATCTCTATTGATTATGTGACTCTGCTAGATCTCCTGGTTTTATGTACTTTGTCTTTTGAGGCTCGTAGTCTTCCTAGATCTTTGATGTATTGTCTTTTGAAACTTGAAGCCTTTTGAAGTTTTGATTGGACACCCTCTCGTAAATTCTTTCTGGTGAGAATCATGTCCGCTACTAGCTCCTATCGAGACTTGTCACTTGGGTTCGTCTTCCATGGGCATGGTAGTTTTTCATTAAGTCTTGTCACTTGAGCTCGAATTCCAAGAGCACCGTATGTTCCCATCAAGTCTCACCTCTTGGACCCGACTTTCAGGGGCATGGTAGCTTATCATCGAGTCTTGTCTGTTTAGCTCAACTTCCAGGAGTGTCGTATCTTTCTATCGAGTCTTGCCTCTTCGGCTTGACTTCCAGGGACTTTTTTTCCAGGGGCTTTTTAGCTTCTCATCGTTTATTGTCTCTTGGGTTTGACTTCCAGAAGTATTGTATATTCTCATCGTGTCTTGCCTCCTTGGCTTGACTTCTAGGGACATGATAGCTTATCATTGAGTCTTGCCTCTTGGGCTCGACTACTATGAGTATCGTATCTTCTTATCAAATCTTGCTTCTTAGACTTAACTTTCAGGGTCATGGATGAGGACTTTGTCTAAAATAAAAAAAATTCACTGAAATGACAAATTAAAGCAACATGAAAATTTTACTAAAATAAATTTAGGAGTTTATAACCCAGTATTTTACTCTGATAAGATTATTTGAAGTTGTACTTCTCATTTGATTACTTCGAAGATTCTCTTATGATTCCCCTCACCTTGTTTTTGTATGTTAAAACTTTGATGACCTTGATGTAATAAACGTTCAATTTCTTCCTTAATTGAAAATATATTTCTATCGAATATCTTTTTGTATGGTAAAAATGACAATATTGAGACTGGTCTCCACCATTTTGATATCTTAACGGTCTTGGCCACTTGACAGACTCTTCATCTTTGATGGCTATTATGATGTTAACACGTGACGTGTTAAGTGGCGGGTTTTTTTTTTTTTTATCGTGGCTCACGATTCCTCCGTGAGGGGGGCAACACGAGGACTTCTCAAAAGGTAACACATCCTAATATTACTCTCCCTCAAGCACACTAAATTACATAGTTCTTATGAGATATGGTGCACTGGTGCCGGTATGGTCACCCATTAAACGTCGTCTGATCGAAGAAAGCCCCCCTTCAGACCTTCCGATTTACGTGAGTGATATTCCTGCATTTATTGCACCCAAACTAATATAAATAGAGTCTCACTCCTCTCATGAGGGGGGACTTGAGGTTTGAGAGAGAGCTTAAAGCTTTGAGAATGAGCTGAAGTCCAACACCACCTCTGTCGACCACCCCCGTTGGCCGCTGTCGACCACCGCTGACAGCCATCGACCACCACGGACTACCGTCGACACCCGCCGACTTCCGTCAATTCTCGTCGACCACTGTCAGGCACTACTGTCACCATCAAACACCACCGACTAAAAGCCGTCAGTCGACGTTGTAACTTTAAAAATCTAGTAATCATTTCTCGTCTGTAGGACAAGGGGTCTCAGTAATTACTAGCCTACAGTTGATTTTTACATCTAGGTCAGACCTTGTGATTTTTTATCTTTACAGACTTTCCACGTAAAAAACTTTTGGTATTATTAGTGATTGTTTTCTTTCATCTAAGTGTGTTGAATTCTCATGCAACGCTAAGATGATAATCCATTAGTCCATAGTCACGAAATTTCTAGCACGCATCATAGTGCATGCATTAGAGTTTTTAAAAAAAATTTATATTCTTTCTAAATCTAATTCTACAACATTTCATGTGATAAATGTGAGTCAATTTATAATTTTGAGAATGCAATGGTGGTTGTATTGACCAAAATCCCAAAATATTTTATCAAATGATTAGTACTGTTTATTTTAATTATAAATTTTTACTAAACTTTTAATTATATTAATAACCTTTAAATTGAGTGATTTTAGGCTTATCCGAATGATCTAATTAAGATACTTAAATCTGAGCAAGAAATATATAAATTCAAATATCATTTGAACCTTCAAAAAATATTCCAAGTTTTCGATCGCACCACAAGTAATTTATTTGGATTTATTTGAGCTTCGATCCGATTACTTTTTATACCATTAAACTTATCTAATTAAGATGTGAAATAAAAAGTTCAGATGCCTCTGAATTCAATTTTAAAACATTAAATATATAGAAATTAAATACAATAAATAACAAATAATTACAGCCACTCAATCCTAAAAAACACATTTGTTTATTCAGGATATTAGCAGAAGCCGAAGCGTCCGAAGATGTGGCAAACACAGAAGACGAAGAGTCTGCTCGGCTTCCAAACCCTCTCTGCCTCTACAACTTCCTCCTATATATATTAACATAACCGCCATCATCCAACCTATCCTTGTCATGGATGCCAACCTAATTGAAGCTAAGAAAGCCTTACAAGAAGCCGAGGCAAAGTTCAAAGCCATATGCCAAGACTTGAACAGTAGCAGAACTATCAATAAAAAAAAAGAAAAAGATAAAGAACCCAGAAACTCAGCTGGTCGGGAGAAGGCCAAATGCCCTGTGTGTAGCTGCCAGTGCGTGTATGTGGACAGTCGAAGCACAGTTTTGGAGTGCATGCGCTGTAAGCTGATAGCCATTCGAGGTGGAAAGGAAGAAAAAGGGCTGATGGTGGTGATAAAAGATGGGATTGCGAACATTGATGCTGGTGGAGAGTTGAACATTGTTAATGTTCGTGGTGGGAATACAACGGTTACTGGGGTGACGGGGGTTAATGTGTATGGAGGTCAGAACGTGCATCTAAATCAATGCAAGGGCGTGAAGTTGAAGGGTGTCAAGGGCATTCATGTGAGCAATTGTACGCAGATTAGTATTAAACGCAATGTATGATATTCGAATAGGTTTTTCTTCCATCGTACGTTTTTAGGTCAATGTTTTGGGTGTTAAATTTGTAAATAAACTTTAAAAAAAAAAAAAACATGAATGTCGGATGTCTTTCATTTTTATTTTATTGTTTTTTTTTTTTTTTAGTTTTTCATGGCTTGTTCTCTTAACTTTGAACAACACAATCAGGCTCCACACTATAACTAACACATTAGAGATCACATCTTTAATTTTATAGCAAGTTGTGTTGGAATAAACTTTAGAGAAAATTGGACTTCACTTTAGGATCAGTAGCAATTTTTATTTGGGCATCTTAATATTTTTTCATTGATCTCTCATGAGGAGGAGCAATTATTTTCCTCTACGAAGTATCACTGTTTTGATTAGTGTTTTACACGATTTTTTATGACAAAATTAGAAAATAAATATTTTTTTTTACAAAATAATCAAATTTCTTAAACTATGTAGCCCTATTTAAGGTTTATGGTTAGGAGGTTTGGCTCCCACCACGGAGATCATAAGTTTCAAGGCTCACGTGTACAAACAAGTGCTTGAACGTTTGAATCTGTTAAATTCATTTAGTATCACAAGCAAAATAAAACTCTCAAATATTATTTATGGCTTTTATTATAATTTTAAATACAGTTAATAATTTAATTTGCAATTAAAATTTATTTAAACTATACATGCATATAAAATTTAATAAATAAATATATGTTGGTCTCTCACTCAAGGTAGAAATTTTATGAGAACTTTGAAAATCTTAGATTCATAATACTCACTACGTCGTTTAAGATAATTATTTTATCCATAATGGTTATTAAATCACCTTAAAAAAATAATGTGGATCAAAAGTCCTTGTCCTTTTAAAATTAAGCGGGCCAAGTATTCAAACAAATGTTACTACATCTTCCATGGGCCTAAGCTGTTATATGGCCCGGGAAGTTCATTGGCGTTGCTATGATGATCAAGATTCAAGCACTATTTTTTTTTTTCAATGTTAGCTGTTGGAATACGGAGAGTTCTCAATAAAGAATGCAGATATGGAAACCTAATTTACCGTACCGTAAGGTCCTAAACTAAATATTTGTTTTTCATGAGAAATTTTTTACCATACATAAGGCTTGGAGGAACTCACTTAGCTTAACAGAGTGCTAAAGTTAACCAAGACCGGCATTAACTCATCCTAGCAAGCCAAAATTACGATGAACGCACCACAATATGAGTAAATATTTCAGGCAGCTGATAAACTCACAACAAGATTTATGATGAGCCACTGAAGCTACCAAGCTCATACATGCTTGCCCAAGTTTAGAATCTAACCGATGACTTTTGACTACATCATCGCTTCTATCTTCCTGAATTGCCTGATTATTGGGATCTTCCGCCCTCAACTTACTACACTAGTTATGCCACCTTAGGTCTCTCTCATCTCTTACTACCTTCTCTCGAAAGTTCAGCCATACCTCATTCCATAATTGGCAGCAATAACCATTAACATCTTTTTCTTCCTTCAATGATAGTTGTTGAGCTACCTTCCTTGTTGACTCTTTGAAATTTTATATACCAGGTTGCACTCAGTTACTAGATCAAGCACATTGTAAGCCCACTTCTCTACTCTTTCTTTATTTAATGCAATTTTATTATTTTACTTATAGCCCCCTATAATATATATATATATATATATATATATATATATATATATGACTAATCGATGTTGGTTGAATCATTATAAAATTTAAAATCTTTTTTATTCATCTTGCAGTAAACAAATATTTTTTATTAGCAAATAAATATACAATTCTTTGTTAGGAGTCTTATTCTTACTATTTGTATTAGAACCTAGTAACTTTGTAGAACTCCGAGCCCTGCCATATTTGGCGTTTCATTTAAAATTTTATGAATATATTAATAAATTTGTTTATTGTATATCAAACTAATGTTTGTCTTGAATTATTTTTCCATAAATGTTTATATATTTGATTTATAGCTTTTGTAGTTGTAATGGTTGTTTTTAATTGTTATTCATGGTAATTGTAATTAATTTTGTTAATATTAAAATCATAATATTTAGCATATTATTAGAAAACTATATGTTAAAAAAATTTCTATTAATATCTATGTGAAATGATATGTAAGTCAATGAATCTTCTTTTGATGTTGTTTGGCTGACTTTATGAGTTTACAGAGTGATGACTCTATCGAATATAGAAGGGTTTCCTTGAGTTGGTGTTTACCTTTCCAGTATGAAGCTATCCCCAATTTCAAGATATCTAATAAAATCAACTATATAGTATAAACTAAACTAAAATTGAATAATAAATGATTGTTAAGTCATACGACTAATACATAATTGGATTAGAAATGAATGCATTTTAATACAAACAATTGATTCTCGATTGCTGCTTATTTGATTAAAATAACTGAACATATTTATTGTCATTGATGCTTAATGAAAATTTCAATAAAATACTATTGCATGATAGTACTAAATAAAGGTGTATAGTAAATTGCATTATTTTATTGTTTATATTGCATGCCCGACTCATTGTCATTAATGATTTAGTAAATAGTTATTATTTACATAATTTGAATTATCAAATTCACTTGTTGATATTTTTATATAACACATTTCACCTATTCACTTGAATGTCCATCTTTGAAGGAACAAACATTTGCAGTTTTAGATTTTCTTTTGATATTTTCAACAATTTATATTTTCTTTTGGGCTTGGATAGCTTTTTTTCCATTTTTTTAATGTTTTTTTTTAGTTAGTTTCTTATTTTTCCTTCAGTAATATGAGTTATGGAATTATTATATATGAAATGAAATAAAATTTAGTTTTTTATTTTTGTTTGTTTTAGCTATTATTTGTATACAATTTTTTCTTCTGATAATATAAAATATTTTCACAAAAATGCAAGTCGTCGTATGTTGTTGGGGGGCATAACTCCTTCCAAACCAGCATGTGACAATATGTTTGCTAACTTGATTAAGCAAAATGTCATATATATTTTACACTAAATAACTAATTGATCATATTATGTGTTTTCTTATTCATATAATTCAATATGTATGTTCCTGTAACACACATATCTTGATCTAAACTCTTAAATCGCAGTTGTGAGATGACCCGAGTTATGCAATCTATACTAGTTTAACTCAATTCTAGTGAGATCCTAAGACTTCTTATCCTTTTCCCTCTTCTTTTTCTCTCTTATTGTGCTCTTGATCTTGTCATTGAGTGTTGTAAGATTTAGATTTAGCTCAATAATAAATTTTGATCCAATAAATTTGCTTATGATCATAAACATATTATTATCTAAATGGATGAGCACTTCAACATGCTCAACTAAGGCTCAATTAAGGCAACGTGTGACCAACTCAGCATGACAAATTCAGGCTGTTTACTCAATTTATTCAATTAAAGTTTATTTTTTGCCCAATAGATTCGACTCTATATGAGTTGGTTTTCTCAAATGAGTGCGCACTTAAAACTCGGTGATTATATTATGAATAAATTTAAGCAAATTTGAAAGTTATTAAGCTGGAATGTCTTTTTGATAAAAGAGCCGGTGTTTTAAAATTTTTTACATTGGTTTGAATAAGAAAGAACAGTGTTTAGGGATCGCTTTTAAAGAAAGTAATTGTAAAGTTGTTGTAAAAGAAAGTACTGTTCAACGAAACCTGATTATTTACAAATTTATTTTATCTTAAAAAGTCAGATATGCAGCCACAGTGTTTAGGGATCGCTTGACAACCCTTTGTCTTTGAGAAAAGACCAGTGGAAAGCAACTATCCCATCAAGGAACAGCTGAACGCTGGGCGGCAGAGTCAAAGCTATGGAGATCTTGCGTTCTAAATGGAGGAGAAAAGCCTATGCCACCACGCAACTCGCGAAGGTTGGATGAACCAAACAGGCGCCAAAGCTTTCGTTGCCGTTTTTTTCAACACAACAGAGCGTAACCTCGATCTCAAACTTGGCCATAAGCAAACGGTCTTTTCAAAAAAACAGAGCAAAAAATTTTTTGTCAAACACAATTAGCAATGCATTATCAGCGCGGTAATACGCCGTTGCCTCAAATACCACCTTAGCAAAGACAGCGACTATTATGAATCACGCTCGAATGACTTTTACGATATAATTAATTAGGTGACCCGACTCCGCGCAGACCGGAAGAGAGACCCGAAGAGGAGCAGAGGTGACCCGACCCTGCGCCGACCGGAAGATACAACAGTTTTTATTTAATTTAACTTTTCAAAGAAATTTGAATATCCAGCCATGCAGTAATTATATGGGATCCTTTAATATTTTGATAATATTTTTGAAAATATTTATCAATTAAAATTTTGACATTTGATATATAAATACATAAACTGAGTGTTCTGTTTGTATATACCCTCTAAATTTAATGTATTTCTTACAGGTTCAATCATTTAATGAATTAAATACAAAATAAAATTTTACTCGATCGATTACTCGATCGATTAATGCTATATTACATATAAATTTTGAATTTACTGGACGGCCAGAAGCATGCAATGTCGACAAAGATACTGAAAATGGCTTTGAGGCCATGACTCGCATGATGGGCCGAATAGTTATGAATGATTAAAGGCTTTAATGATTCCCTGTCGCTTAATTACATTTCCAACATTAATATGGCTCCAGCATATGTACATATTTCTTGATTAATGCATCTGACATTATGAAAAGAACTCTAATAATCATTAATTGCGTCATCTAAAAGAGAATTTTAGGAGAATGTTCCTATATTACGCACATATATATCTATATATACATATATATACATATATATATATATGATTTCATTAAAAGGTGATATGTTAAGTCGTATTCAATAGATTCCCTAAATGAAGTAGTAAATATGGTGTTATGGTATGGCCATTAGATTATATATATTCCATTTACAGTATGATTTGTGTGGCACTTTGTTTCTGCATTTAAATGAAAGCAAGCATATCACATCTGCTGTCTTTATATTTGCATGATTGCATGAAACATATTTATTTTAAAAAAAATAATATAATAGTTTATGGAATAAATTAAAAAAATCATATTTTTGGCATCAAAGTACTGTTTGTTGAAATATAAACTTGGTTTTAGTTGTTTAAATAAAGCTTAATTTTTAGAAGTTTATTCTAGAATATGTCGTAGGTATGAAATTATTGTGTAGTAGGTGTGGTAGGTGTGAAATTATTGTGTGGTAGGTGTGAAATTGTTTGTAACAATTGGATTGTAATTGTGGTGGCACAATCCTAGCCATTAATTTAGGAGGTGTCACTAGTATAAATA
>NW_018164644.1:3402795-3412760 GCF_001263595.1 Phalaenopsis equestris
AGCTGAACGCTGGGCGGCAGACTCAAAGCTATGGAGATCTTGCGCTCTATATGGAGGAGAAAAGCCTATGCCACCACGCAACTCGCGAAGGTTGGATGAACCAAACAGGCGCCAAAGCTTTCGTTGCCGTTTTTTTCAACACAACAGAGCGTAACCTCGATCTCAAACTTGGCCATAAGCAAACGGTCTTTTCAAAAAAACAGCAAAAAAATTTTTGTCAAATACAATTAGCAATGCATTATCAGCGCGGTAATACGCCGTTGCCTCAAATACCACCTTAGCAAAGACAGCGACTATTATGAATCACGCTCGAATGACTTTTACGATATAATTAATTAGGTGACCCGACTCCGCGCAGACCGGAAGAGAGACCGGAAGAGGAGCAGAGGTGACCCGACCCTGCGCCGACCAGAAGATAAAACAGTTTTTATTTAATTTATCTTTTCAAAGAAATTTGAATATCCAGCCATGCAGTAATTATATGGGATCCTTTAATATTTTGATAATATTTTTGAAAATATTTATCAATTAAAATTTTGACATTTGATATATAAATACATAAACTGAGTGTTCTGTTTGTATATACCCTCTAAATTTAATGTATTTCTTACAGGTTCAATCATTTAATGAATTAAATACAAAATAAAATTTTACTCGATCGATTAATGCTATATTACATATAAATTTTGAATTTACTGGACGGCCAGAAGCATGCAATGTCGACAAAGATACTGAAAATGGCTTTGAGGCCATGACTCGCATGATGGGCCGAATAGTTATGAATGATTAAAGGCTTTAATGATTCCCTGTCGCTTAATTACATTTCCAACATTAATATGGCTCCAGCATATGTACATATTTCTTGATTAATGCATCTGACATTATGAAAAGAACTCTAATAATCATTAATTGTGTCATCTAAAAGAGAATTTTAGGAGAATGTTCCTATATTACGCACATATATATCTATATATACATACATATACTCCTATATTACGCACATATATATCTATATATACATATATATACATATATATATATATGATTTCATTAAAAGGTGATATGTTAAGTCGTATTCAATAGATTCCCTAAATGAAGTAGTAAATATGGTGTTATGGTATGGCCATTAGATTATATATATTCCATTTACAGTATGATTTGTGTGGCACTTTGTTTCTGCATTTAAATGAAAGCAAGCATATCACATCTGCTGTCTTTATATTTGCATGATTGCATGAAACATATTTATTTTAAAAAAAATAATATAATAGTTTATGGAATAAATTAAAAAAATCATATTTTTGGCATCAAAGTACTGTTTGTTGAAATATAAACTTGGTTTTAGTTGTTTAAATAAAGCTTAATTTTTAGAAGTTTATTCTAGAATATGTCGTAGGTATGAAATTATTGTGTAGTAGGTGTGGTAGGTGTGAAATTATTGTGTGGTAGGTGTGAAATTGTTTGTAACAATTGGATTGTAATTGTGGTGGCACAATCCTAGCCATTAATTTAGGAGGTGTCACTAGTATAAATAGGAGTGGAGTCTTTGAGTTTGTATCAAGTCAAGTAAAGGTGATAAATAAGAGTGAAGTTTCTTCCATAAGTTGTTTTTAGCCTTTGTCACTTCCTAAAGGCTTTCCCATTCCAACAAAGTGGTATCAGAGCCTAAAGGTTCCATTACAAAGAAATGGCAAATGGTGGCATGATTTTCTTCCAGGTTCCATTACAAAGAAATGGCAAACGTTCCAAGTCCCGATGCTTAAGGAAAGCATCTACGACAATTGGAGTATCAAGATGAAGGCACTCCTTGGAGCGCATGACATTTGGGAGGTTGTGGAGAAAGGCTACGATGAGCCAAGTGATGAGTCCGCTCTATCCACAACATAAAAGGATAGCTTACAAGACTTGCGAAAGAGAGACAAGAAGGCTCTCTTCCTCATCTATCAATCTTTTAGATGAAGATGGTTTTTAGAAGATCTCAAGTGCTACTTCGGCCAAACTAGCATGGAAGAAGCTCGAGGTTTCATATAAGGGAGAAGAGAAGGTTAAAAAGGTACGACTTCAAACTTTAAGAAGTCAATTTGATGTTTTGCATATGAAAGAAGGCGAGTTGGTCTCCGATTACTTTTCTAGAGTCATTACCATTTCCAATCAACTAAAAAGAAATGGTGAGAAGTTAGAAGATGTGGCTATCATGGAAAAGATCCTCCGATCGTTAGATTCAAAATTTGATAGTATCACAATCATTATCGAAGAGACGAAGGACTTACAAGCCATGACGATAGAACAACTTCTGGGTTCATTGCAAGCCCATGAAGAAAAGAAAAAGATGAATGAAGAGATTGTCGAACACCTTCTCAAGACAAATCTCCAACCAATTCAGAAAGATGAAAGCTTCAACAACATTAGAAGTCACAATAGAGGACGAGGACAAGGTCATGCTAGCAAGCAAGGATGGAGTACCAAAAATAACTATTAGAAAGGAGAAAGATCTACAAGAGGATGTGGTCAATGACACTCAAACTCAAGGTATGATAAATCTCAAATTAAGTGCTATAATTGTAAGAAGTTCGTGCATTATGCGAAAGAATGTAGAGCACCTAAGTACAAAGGGAATGAAAGAGTCAACTACATTGAAGAAAAAAGAGAAGAAGATGGTACTCTAGTTCTAGCATACAAGGACAATGAAAGAGGTGAAGATAGTACATGGTACCTGGACACCGATGCAAGAAATCAGAGATACCTCCTTGAGTTACTAACATGTCTATTTATAACCCTATTAGTAAACCCTAAATACAATATGTAATCACAACATTACTTATGTACCGTACCGCGGGGATTTGCCCCCGCACCCCCAACCCACATAATGTAACTTCTCGATGACAGATTCTTCCGCTCCGCTCCGCTTCGATCCAGCGTCTGTCCCTATATGATATATGAGTCATACCATAACAGTTTCCGATCACACCCCAATTAATTTGTTTGGGTTTATTTGAGCTGGGATCCGATTTCTTTTTATACCATAAAACTCATCTAATTTAGATGTTTAATCTGACCAAACATTTCGAGAAATAAAAAGATCAGATGACTCTGAATTCAAATATACAAAATTAAATAAATAAATAAATAAAAACAATAAATAACAAATAATTACAGCCACTCAACCCCAAGAAACACATTTGCTTATACACGATTGATTGGGTCCCAGGAATTTGAAATTTGGTTTATTGCACTAAAAGAATCCCCGCATAAATTATTACCACAATCTCTCTTCAAGAACAAATTAAAAAAAAAATATTGGGTCCAGGAATTTGAAATTTGGTTTATTGCACTAAAAGATTCCCCGCATAAATTATTACCACAATCTATCTCTTTAAGAACAAATTAAAAAAAAAAACAAAACAAAACAAAACCCGAAAGAGAGAGACTGACAGAGAGAGTGAGCGTAAGTTTAGTTTATTCTGGATATTCACAGAAGCCGAATAGTCCGAAGATATGGGAACACTGAAGACGAAGAATCTGCTCGGCTTCCAAACAGCCTCTGCCTCTACAACTTCCTCAGTATATATATATATATATATATATATATATTAACTAAACCACCATCATCCAAATTATCCCTTACCAACCAAATTGAGGCCAAGAAGGCCTTACAAGAAGCCGAGGCAATGTTCAACGCCGGGGATGTCCCAGCCGCCGTGCTCTTATCCTGCAAAGCCAAGCGACTGTTCCCAAACCTCCATGGCCTCGCAGCCCACCTCGAAGCTTACCGCATCCACTCCGCTTTCAATCATAAATCTCAAGACAAAGCCCACTGGTATTCAATCTTAAACGTCAAGCGTTCCTTTGGACTGGAAACCATTCGCAAGCAGTTCAAGGAATTGCGAGCTCTCAATAACCCTGACAAGAGCAGTTCTGCTGCCGCTGAGGGAGCGTTCAAGCTGGTGTATAGAGCGTGGAAGGCCATTTGCGAAGACTTAAACAGTAGTAGTACTAGCAATAAAACGAGGAACTCAGCCAAATGCCCTGAGTGTAGTTGCCAGTGCGTGTATTTGGACAGTCGAAGCAGAGTTTTGGAGTGCAAGCGCTGTAAGCTGATAGCGATGCGAGGTGGGAAGGAAGATGAAGGGGTGATGGTGGTAATAAGAGATGGGATTGCGAACATTGATGTTGGGGGACAGCTGAACGCTGTTAATGTTCGTGGTGGCGGGAATACAACGGTTAATGGGTTGACAGGGGTTAATGTGTATAGAGGTGAGAGCGTACAGCTTAATCAATGCAAGGGTGTGAACTTGAAGGGTGGCAAGGACATTCATATGCGCAATTGTACGCGGATTAGTATTAAGGGCAGTGGAATATGAGATTTAAATAGGGTTTCCTTCCACCCTAATCTTTTGGGGATTAAAGATGGTGTTAGGATTTATAAATAATTATGTTTTGGGTGCTAAATATGTAAATAACTTGCAAAAAAAACAGGAATGTCTTTTTTTTTTATTTAATTGTTTTTTTTTTCAGTTTTTCCTGACTTGTTCTGTTGGCTAATTTATGGTTAAGGCAACAAGGGACTTGACAGTGATGCTATCAATATAAGTTTTTAGGTTTGGTAAAATTATCAAATATCTAATTTTTTTAAGTATTAGATAAAATAATATATTGAGTGATGATAATAAAATTAATGAATTACTTAAATTACATTAAAAAAATTTATTAGCTTTTTTTATTTATATGTAGAATTTCCAGATTTTAGGAGAGATAATAAAATTAATGAATTACTTAAATTACATTAACTTTTTTTTTTATATGGAGAATTTCAAATTTTAGGAGGTAGAATTTCCAGATTTTAGGAGAGCAATTGTCCAACCTTGACATAACCGGATTATGCCCTTTAGATTTTAGTGCCCAAAAAGGTTAAAGAAGTAAACATGCACTTAAAACAAAAATTGTGTTTGATTAGAAATGAAATTTTAAGTTTGGAAATAATTAATATGGATTTGCACTACTTTTTAAATACATAAGAATTGTGTTCTATGTATGTAAATGTCCCAACTTTAAAATATTTTTATTTAACCATTAATGAGTAAGTTAATCTCAAACCGTCATTTTGTTTTCAATATAATATATTGATCTTTAAAATTTATTTAGTTTCATTATTTTTAGGGGGATTTACATATCACGGAGTTCTTACTTTTTTACAAATTCTAAAACCTAAATATTCATATTTTCATGCATATCACTTAAATTTTTAACATTACATCAGACGCTAAAAGATATTTGCTCCAGATCTATATCTTCATATGCTATGAAACTCAACACAACTATGTAGATGTTTATCTGTTGAAATCCCTCACAATAAGTCTTCTTTTGTAACTTATGTTACCGACTATTTTTTGTTTCAGCATGTAAATTTACTTGTTGTATAGAGCCTTTTTGTCATCGCATAATTCTATCAGATCCCAAGTATGATTTGACCTTAATGACTACATCTCGTCATTCATGAAAAATTACCTTTTTTTTTTTAGTTTTCAACTTGAGTAGCCTCTTCATAACACTTTGGTTTATCACTATCAATTAATAAATGATAATAAAAAGAAGGAGAATATATATGTATCGATCATGTGACTCTACTAGATCTCTTGAGTCCTAACATTAGGTTAATGAGGAACTTCCTGTGCTTCGTCAAATTGAGTTTCTCTCATTTCCCCATTCTCATAATCATCAATATCTTCTATCACAATATATTTAGAGGACTTCCTATGTAACTGATGCAAAACCTTGAGTTCTGGTCATGTCATTAATTGTATTTCTATTTTATTGAAAGCAACATTCATGCTCTTGATGAACTTCTGATTATGATAATCCCAAATATCCAAATTTATTTGAGTCACACTTAATAAAACTACACTTGATAAATTTCGAATCAAGCTTACTTTTGGATCTTGCATCAACATGAACATATATGAAACACCTAAATATTCTCACGTTAGATAGATTTACCTTTTTATAACTTTAGACCTTTTCTGTTAAGCCTTCATTGAAAATCACTGATGCATTATAAATTATCAAATAAATTGTAGTGTTCATTGCTTCTGTTCGGCAAACCTACATGTAAATTCAAACTCCTAGAACACTTCATGATGGTTCTACTCATGCGCTCAGCCACACTAGTTTAATGTGGTGTCTTTAGAAAATGTGAACTTATATTGAATTCCCTCTGAAATACAATAACTTCTAAACCTCTAATCACTATACTAACCACTATTATCTGATATGAGATACTTCAACTTCAATTATGTCTCATTCTCAACCACGACCTTTAACTTTTTAAACACATCTAATAAATAAAATTTATGTTTTAAAAAAAAATATTCATACATTTTTGGTGTGATCATCAATGGAAGTTACAAAGTAAGGGGAACCTCTTATAGACCGAACTGGAGTATGACCCCATATATCAGTATGCACCAACTCAAAATTATTTTACTTTATAATTGACTAGCTATTAGAGAAAGTAACTTTCTTTTATTTGTTATAAACATAATTTTAAAATAAATCCAACTCTATAGGCTATAAACTGAAGCTTATTATTAAAAAGTAAGGATTTCATACCTTTTATATAAACAAGCTTGTGGTGCTATAGACTTGCATCAACCTTTTCTTCTACCTTCATCAGAGGATTCAACCGTCTAATTTATAAGATAAAGAGTGTCTTCAATGTTGCTTTAAGTCACAATCATTGCCCCTCTACTCACCTTCAACGAATCATCTATAAATGTAATCATGTACCTAGACCTTACAAGCTGGCTCATTGAAATCAAATTTTTCTTTAAATAAGAAAATGTTTAACTTCACTGAGCTTCCAAACTATTCCATTTGACAGCTTGATATAAGTCATAATTTTCTATAATATTGTAGGCCTTATTATCACCCATATACACATTCCCTTTATCAATCTGAATGAATGTTTTGAACACTTCTTTGTTTGCAAAAATTTTTCTGTGCGGACTCCTGAGGTAGCTCTAGGTCACAATCATTGCCCCTCTACTCACCTTCAACGAATCATCTATAAACGTAATCACGTACCTAGACCTTACAAGCTGGCTCATTGAAATCAAAATTTTCTTTAAATAAGAAAATGTTTAACTTCACTAAGCTTCCAAACAGGGTATTCATGAGTTATTTTCAGGTTATTTCCGGGTTACTTTCAATAATCCCAAAATAATCCAAAAAATAACCCGCGGTCTTTATTTTTGGGTTACTTCTGGGTTATTTTCAATAATCACGAAATAGGCCAGAAATAACCTGAAAATAACTCAAGAATACCCTGTAACGCACGCAGAGGTACGTCAAGTGTCCGGACAGAAAATGCGCTCCTTTGTTTGGGGCAAGCATGAAAAGAGGCACATGAATCTACTATCCAAAATTCAATATTATATAGCAATAAAAGAGGGAGTCACATTAGATTTCACCTATGGAGATATTTATAGAGAGATTTTTATATAGTCTTCCAACTTGAGCCTTATTTAGAGCTTTGCAATCATTCTACGAGTAAATTTTCTTCATGTAGTTTCAACATTCACCTCTATCATTTCCTCTTCCGAGCCTAAACCTTTTTCTCATGGTCTTGAATCTATCCTTATATGTGTTCAAGCATATATTTATTCATTTATTTTCAACATTTAGTGCAAAATTTGAAGTTTTTTCGCTCGCCTTTTTGCAAACATCTTCATTCAACACTAACCCATAATACCATCAAAGTGTAGCTTTATTTCATTTGAAGAGTTACTCACCATCATGACCAGCTCATCCCACCCATCAGACAGTAAAGATAGGGTTAACAGTGCTCTAACCTCATCATCAAACTTCATGCTCACAAAACATAACTGATTTGTCACAGTGTTGAAATTATTCAAATACCTTGCTACCGAACTACCTTCCAACATGTTCATATTGAACAATATCATCATCATAAATATTTTATTTGAAGTTGATGGCTTCTCTTACATCCTTATTAGTAAAACCATTATATCTACTATAGTTTTCTCATTCACAATATTGAAAGCAATAGATGAGAAAAGTAAAAAATAGATTGAATCTATTGTTGTTCGACTAAACACTTTTCATTCTTCCATAGTCACCAATTCAGGCTTCTCGGTGATTCCTTATAGTGGAACATATAATCCTTTTTTTTTAATACAAAAAATCTTCAAGTTGCATTTTTCATAATGAAAAGTTAGTACCATTGAGTTTCTCCACCTTGTACCTTTCTTCTTATGTCATTACTTTCACTTGAATAAAAAATCTTCAGAAGAATCTCATGCTAATACCACTTGTTGGAAGGATATTCACTTTCCTAGATTTATGGAAAAAACATCGATTAGAGAAATCCAAAGCAAACAATTGAATAGAAACACAAAAAAAAGTAACCCAAAAAATAGAACACAAAGATTTAACATAGAAAAATCTCGAGAATAAAAAAAAAACACGAAGTCACACCACACCAATAAATTCACCATGTAATGAGGAGGAATATACATATTAAGCCACACTCAAATCTCTATACTCTCCTAAAATTTTTGAATGCTTCTCTCCACTCTTGATCACAAAAAAAAGAAATTACATATATCCATCCACATAACTTCACATGCTATTTTGCAGGCACCACTCGTATTAACTTTCACGCTCGTTCGCACGTGACCGAGAATTCTGCAAATTCCGCATCAAGCACTTAAATATCTTAATCGCTTGAACTGTTTCTAACACTATATCGCCTATCCAAAGAACCGTGTTTCCATACACTATGTTTTTGGAAATCTGAAAATGTGCTCTAAGGTGTCATTTTGCTCCTCTTAAGCACTAAATTTCCACATGCTCGGCTCCTAAAGAATTTGGATGGGCGCCTAAGCGCCCCACTGTTATTTAGGCATCATCTTCGACATTGGAGGGCATAGTACCCGGCACTATGGTGACAGGTACTAGGTTTTGGGGAGTCCCATCGAGTGTTGCTTCCTCGTGGTCACTTCTAGTGTTGCCTCTGAGCCCCATCCAATGCAGCTCAAAGTTTTAAGTGAACTTTTAACAACACAATTAGGCACCACACTATAACAAGCACAGTGGATATTACATTTTTGATTTTATAGATAATAAAACTTTGGTCAAAAGAATTCATTACAAGTTGTGTTGGAATGAACTTCAAAGAAAATTGAATTCCACTTTAGGATTAATATTAATTTATATTAGGACGTCTTAATACTTTTTTTCATTGATCTCTCATGAGTAGAAGTAATTATTTTTGTCTATGAAGTATCACTGTTTTTTCAATATTTTAAACTATTTTATATGATAAAATATGAAAATACATATTATTTTTATACAAAAACAATCAAATTTTCTTAAAATATGTGTCCCATTTTAAGTTTATGGTTTGGAGGTTTGGCTCCCACCATGGAGATCATGAGTTTCAAGGGTCACGTGTACAAACACGTGCTTGAACTTTTGAATTTGTTAAATTCATTAATATCACAAGTAAATTAGCTGATTTTTCTTTTTTTTTGGTAAAATTCTCAAATATTCTTTGTGGCTTTTGTAATTTTAAATACAGTTAATAATTTAATTTGCAATTAAAATTTATTTAAACTATACATGCATATAAAATTTAATAAATAAATATATGTTGGTCTCTCACTCAAGGTAGAAATTTTATGAGAACTTTGAAAATCTTAGATTCAGAAAAATTACTACGTTGTTCAAGAAAATTATTTTATCCATATCGGTCATAAAATCAGCTTAAAAAATTAATAATAATGTTGACCATAACGATCTTGTCCTCTTAAAACTAAACGGGCCAAATATTGAAACAAGTTCACACCTTCAATGGGCCTTACAGATTAATTAAGCCATTTCTACGGCCCGGGAAGTTCATTGGCGTTGTTTTGTTGGAATACGGAGAGTTCTCAATAAAGAATGCA
>NW_018164644.1:3412860-3431380 GCF_001263595.1 Phalaenopsis equestris
ATTATGTATTTTCTTATTCATATAATTCAATATGTGTGTTCTTGTAACACACATATCTTGATCTAAACTCTTAAATTGTGGTTGTAAGATGACCCGAGTTATACAATCTATAGTACTTAACTCGATTCCAGTGGGATCCTTAGACTTTTTATCTTTTTTTCTCTTCTCTTTCTCTCTTATTGTGTTGTTGATCTTTTTATTGAGTTTTGTAAGACTTAGATTTCACTCACTAATAAATTTTGATCCAATAAAATTTGTTTATGATCATGAACATATTATTATCTAAAATTCATGGATGAGCATTTTAATATGCTCAACTAAGGCTCAATTAAGGCAATGTGTGAACATATTCAGCATGATAAATTAAGATTGTTTACTCAATACATTCAATTAAAGTTTTATTTTAAGCCAAATAGATTCGACTTTATATGTGTTCTTGGTTTGATCAAATGAGTTGCTCACTTAAAACTTGTTGACTATATTGTAAATAAATTTGAGCAAATTGGAAAGTCATTAAGCTTGAATTTGTTTTTGATAAAAGAGCTGGTGTCTGAAAATTTTTACAGAGGTTTGAATAAGAAGGAACACGTGTTAAGAAAATTTGGTTAATGTAAGGTTTGTTTGGGGGTAGCCGTAACACTTTAAAAAAAAGTAATTGTGAAGTTGTTGTAAAAGAATATATTTTTCAATAAAAATTTACTATTACAAATTTATTTTATTTTAAAAATATCATATATCAGCTTTCTGGCAGCCACGACGTTTAGGGTTCGCTTCACAACGCTTTGTCTTTGAGAAAGTCCAGTGGAAAGCAACATCTCACGAAGAAACAACGGAATGATGGGCAGTAGGACCAAAGCCGTGGAGATCTCATGTTCTAAAATGGCGGAAAAATGCCTATACCCCTGACGCAACTCGCTAAGTCGGGATGAACTAAGCATTGGTGAAGGATTTCGTTGCCCTTTTTTTCAACACAACGGAGTATAACCTCGTTCTCAAATAGGGCCTTAGCCGGGTGAGGTTTGAAAACACAGCTTTCCACCACAATATTTTGGAAAAACGGACAAAAAAGTTTTGTCAAATATCATATAAGTGCAATTAGCACTGCATTATCAACACCTTACTAAACCTCTGCCTCAAATGCACCTTTAGTAAACACAGTGACTATTAAGAAACTCCCACTAATGAATTTTATGATATAATTAATTAATTAATTAATAGTGGTGAGAGACCCGAAGAGGAACAGAGGTGACCCGACTCCCCCGCGACCGTAAGCGACACCAGTTGTGATTTAATTTTTCTTTTCAAAGAAATTTGAATAACCAGCCATGAAGTAATAATATGAGAGCCTTTAATATTTTGATAATATTTTTTAAATATTTATCATATAAAATTTTGACATTAGATATATAAATACATAAACTGAGTGTTCTGTATGTATTTACCCTCTAAATTTAATTAATTCTTACAGGTTGTTCTGTATGTATTTACCCTCTAAATTTAATTAATTTCTTACAGGTTCATGCATGCATGTAATGAATTAAATACAAAATAAAATTATATATACATTTTGAATTTACTGGACGGCCGGAAGCATGCAAAGTCGACAAAGATACTGAAAATGGCTTGGAGGCCATGACTGGCATGATGGGCAGGCCACTTAATTATGAATTATTAAAGGCTTTATGATGATTCTCTCTGGCTTAATTACATTTCGAACATTAATATGGCTCCATCATTTGTACATATTTCTTGATTTATGAATCTGACACTATGAAGATAAATTTAATAATCATAAATTGCATCATCTAAAAGGGAATTTTATGGGAATGTTGCTATATTAAGCATACATATAAATATGATTTCATTAAAAGGTGATCTGTTACGTCGTATTCAATAGATTCCATTAAATGAAGTATTAAATATGGTGTTATAGTATGGCCATTAGGTTATCTATATTCCATTTACAGTATGATTTGTATGCCACTTTGTTCCTGCATTTAAATGAAAGCAAGTACGTCACATTTGCTGTCTTTATATTTGCATGATTGCATGAAACATATTTATTTTCGAAAAGTATTATAATAGTTTATGAAATACATTAAAAAAAAACATATTTTGAGCATCAAAGCACTGTTTACAATTAGGATTTATAAAGTTAATTAAACTTTTTTATTATAAATTGAAGAGCGGATCGGAGACTCACAATATAAACTCTTTGCTTGCCCTCCTGGGATTTAAAATTTTTCTATATAAATAATAAATTTTAATATAAATTTCCTTCTGCACAGAATTTAGGTAGCTTAATAATTTTGACATTAATCATATACATATATATATATGTGCCTAATATTTAAAAAAAAATTGAATATTTAATGATTTGGAATGCATTCATGCTAGGTTACACTCAAAGCTATCAAAACTTTATGAAGAAGAAAGCTAGCGAAGAGCATTTCAAGAAAGTGGGGATGAGTTTAAACAAAGGGCAAGTTGCTTGGAAATCAAACTTATTCCCTTGGGTTTCTACTCAAGCTTTCTCTCAATATTGATTGTTTAATGCTACTACTTAACGAAATTAATACATTTGTAGATTGGCCCATCCATGCATGCATTTATTCTTGCTTAGAATCTCTAAGTTAGCGGCAGTCCCATTTTTCATAACTTGTCAATTGATAATGCTGTTTTTTATTTTATAATTAAAGCATCTATGATTACTTCAAAGTCAAGTTTGTGGCATTTCCTTTGAAGTTGAATTAGGGCATATTGGGGACAGCTTTCAAGCCTGTTTGTAGTTTTAGATCGTTACCACAGTTCTGTTTAAGAAATTATTTTCTTACTGTCTTCTCGAATTACTGAGATGCGAAGCAATTTTTCTCAGCCTTAAATGTTTAAATAGGTAGTTACAAGAAAGCTATTGATTTTTTAGAACAAATATATATTTGTAATTCTTAGTATAATTTTCTAAGAAGTTGATTTTCTCACCACAGTTTTATATGTGTGTTTTTGAAACATTGCAGCTACCCAAAATAGACTTTATATAGTATTTATACATCCCACAAGCGAAATTATTACATATTGACACCACACATAGTGTTGACAACTGTAATGATGATTATAAAACAGACTCGAGCTTATATATTAACCATCAAATATTTTTTTTAATCCTAAAATTGAACGTGCAACATATTATTAGGAAATAGATAAAAGAATTTCAAATGATCAGACTTGGGTGCTCTCCAAGTCTGCTCTCCCTATCAAAGAAAAAAGAGAAATAAAAGTCTGTTAATTGACAAAAAACACTCTATATTAACATATCATCTAACTATTTCGGTGCAAAAATGCTCTCCCAGAGTCTATCTGACAAGTGTTAATTAACATCAATTATAAAAAAACATACTAAAAAAACACATTTATCGTATACTTCCCAAAATACAAGACATTGACTCCAGAGATTCTTTTTTACTTTACACGAAAACCGTAATACAGAGCCCATTAATGCACAACAGCTCCCCCTGTGTTAGTTCCACGAGTGTTGTTCTGCCAATAAATACGTACGTGGGGCTTTGCAATGCCGTAAGCGTCATCCCTTATTACTACTCCCGCGTGCCAATCGCCGCTTTCCTCGGACTCTTGTCTATGTTGTGGTGTTAATAATTCATCAATAGGCTTCTTCTCCTCAATTTCGCCTCCAGCAGTTCTTATGTTATCGTCGGCAATAAAATGGGATTTTAATGACAGTATCAGCATCTGCACACTACCACAAGGATCTTCAATTTACTTTGTCTTCACTCTGTCAGAATGAGCGGCCACTTTTCAAGAATTCTGTATTATTAGTTTATATTATAGTTTAGTTAAATGATATGAATGGGAGCAAATAAATAAATAGAAGCATGGTTTATGCCACACAATTGGTATAAAGTTGATAATTATTATGTTGTTCGGATCAAGCTTTGCTCCTCATTTGATTCTAATTTTGTAATAACTGATTTCAGAAAGCTCAATGGTTCTTATTATTTATCGTCCCAATTAGGAGACTTCACTATGCCTCCGTCGTGTTTAAGATTCAAAGAGCTCAAATAAATCATAATGATTGGTTTAAAATACCAAATAATTAATAATTATAAGAAAATAATAACATCTTAAGTTCAAGACCTTTGATTAGAATAAATTGGCTTTATTGTTGAAGATTCAAAGAGCTCAAATAAATCATAATGATTGGCCTAAAATACCAAATAATTAATAAATATAAAAAAATAATAACATCTTAAGTTCAAGACCTTTGACTAGGATAAATTGGCTTTATTGTTACTGCAGGCATAATAAATATTATACTTTTAAGCTCACTATATTGTGATTAGATATATTTGATATGGCGTCAACAAATTTCCATCATCCAGCACAAATCTGGAGCTATAGCAAGAATCTCAAGATAATTTTTTTAGCCAAAAATATTCTAACTTTGATTTAGCCAAAAATGTTCTAACTTTGATTAAAAGTCATCCAGAACTCCGATTTCTACAAACTAGGGATATTTTTTGGGTAGCTTTGGCTGTTTGAAAATTAAAAGTCATCCAGAACTCCGATTTCTACAAACTTGGGATATTTTTTGGGTAGCTTTGGCTGTTTGAAGTTCACAGATGCAAAAGATCGTAGCTATTCAAAAAACTACGTTGGCTATCACAGATTTTTTTTCTCAAAAAGTAGGACTTTAGTTTTTTAGTTGTCATCACACTTGGTCAGATCTGAATGCAAAACACAACTTTTAACTGCAACTTTTCTAAAAAGCAAGCCAAACACATATTTGTCAATTAGAAAAAAGTGTGGTGTGTTATCACATCGCCGCTTCAAACAAACCCATTTAGTTAAATTGGCCAGCTTGACAAGATGAACCTAAATCCGAGCCAAATCGATCCAATATCAAGCTGTTAAATCACTTTTAGAATCTTTCAGTGCATAACTGAATGATCAAATGAACTCTAAATCTGACATGTTTATAGTCAAATCAAATGTCTTGACAAGATAAAATCTAACAAACCCAAAACCACTCAATTTTGATACATTAATGAATTTCAATGTCCACAGAACATCATGTGATTGAGGGAACCTCTTCAGGTCGTCTGATCATAATGGTCTGAATTCCTTTCTTATTTCCAACTTTGGCACTATAAATGGAGTCTTAACCCCATCTTGAAAGGAGACCTAAACCTAGAGCCAGAAGGAGACTAAAGCTTGAAGAAAAAGGAGCTAAAGCTTCACAGCGTTCATACACCAAAGAGCTGGTGAATTCCTCATCGTTCTACAGTCGTTGACCACTTTCGACCAAAAATCTGGTAGTCATCATCTACCACCCTCAGCGTCCCTCTACCATTGACTACCATTAGTCGTCATCTACTCCTTGCAGTGTAGTCCCCTCTAGAGTGATAAAATGCATTGCAGAATCTCAGCGCACATTGCAAAACAGTTAAGCACCTAGAGTAATAAAGTATCATGAATACGACGCAAATACTCCCCCTGAAGATGGTGTAACAACCAACCCAAAATATAGTGTAACATTACACCTAGAAGACGAAGATTTTTCCCAGACTCCTAATGTTATCTCCTCACAGCCCGACACTAAAACCTATGTCATCAACTATGGCCAACGTGGACCATAATTTGTGCAGCTCCTTACTTTAGCATCTATGCGGCCTACAGATATCAACAAAACTCACTACAATGGCCTACATACATAGTTAGCAGCTCGTGCAGCTCCCAACTCTGACCTTTGTTGGCTACTGACGTTGTCACAACTCGCCACCATGACCTACGTGGTCCCCATTTCGTGCAACTCTTAACTTCAATCTCTGAGTCCTAGAAACATTATCATAGTTCACAAATATGATCTACGTGGCTTGCAATTAGTGCAACTCCTAACTCTGGTTCTTTCTGCCTACAAACATAATCGTAGCTCATCAGTATGACCTACGTGACCAACTATGAGTCTATGACCTACGTGGTTCAAAGCTAGTGCAAACCTTCAAATCCACCCATTGCGGACTACATAATTCTTCACAGCTCGCGGCTATTGCCTACATAGCCAACTACGACATATTTGGGTAAGCGGCCAATGTGCCTCCCAACTTTGATCTCTGCAGCCCATATAAGTTATCAGAGCTTGTGCAGCTCCCAACTTCGACCTTTGTTGTCTATTGATGTCATCATAGCTAGTGCAACTCTCAACTATGACCTTTGCAGCCCAAATATGTTATCATAACTCGTGTAGCTCCCAACTCTAATCTCTGCGACCTACAGACATCATCACAGCTCACAACTATAGCACATGTGAACAACTATGGCTTAAGTCACTCACAACTTCCGCGAGTTCCTACTACGGCTTATGTAGCTAATCAATGCTCCTGAAACAACTATATGCAGCCCAGACAACCAGCTACAACCATGAATTTCAACTTCGACCAATGCAATAAGCTAGCTCTGCAACCACTATCTACAACATTCATGATGGGTTGCTACCCCCATAGCAATCGACTATGGCCCTTGCAGCGTGCTAGCATCAAGAACTGCATTCATTATAGTCATACTATGACTATTATTGATGAACTTGTGTTGAATTAATATAATGATCATCTCTGTACTCTATTTTCAATAATTTAGGAGAAGATTGAGTTTGTGTACTCACTATTTATAGTGGATTTTTCAACTGAGCTAGGTCTCGTGATTTTTTCCCCTTTCTAGAATTTTTACAAACAAAATTGAGGTATTTCCTCTTTATTACTTTCTCGGGTGTGTGCTGAGTTTTAGTATAATATTAAGACATTAAATAATCACTTTATCGCCACAAACTTTCCACACTCTTGAAGATTCGATATCAAACTAATAACTCCAAAAAAAAATAAAAAACTTCTTGTTTGATTTATTTTTAGGGCCCCGTTGGTCACGAGGTGTCAGCAGTAAGTGGGAGCCTCACCCATGTTCTGCTTGCTGGTCTCCTCAAAGAATCCCACTTGAGTTTACTTCAAGCCAAAGAACAAGTCAACTGCTATCTGCCCATTCATAATAACATCAAATTTGTGCCTAATTAAATATTCCAAATTTGTAATAAAGATTAGGGATTCATTCGAGCTGCCACCTGCCCTCAAAATGGTAGAATGCAGGCTATAGATTATGAAATTGTGGGTTTGAGTTTATCATTATTATTTTTATTATAATTATAATTATACTAATAACAATTATTATTATTATATGAAGAAATGCACATCCATGTATTTACTATAATATTTTTTTAAACTAAAAATATGAGATTGAATTCAATGCTAGTTATGAAAAAGGCCAAATGTCTGCCATTACTCTCTCAATCACAAAATTTTAAATAGATTTGTTTAGTTCAGTGGCATACATAATGACATGTTATGCTATTTAAAAATGTCAGTTACTGCAAATAATATTTCAAAAATGATATTCATGTCATACCTTTTTATTAATGTTTGATGTCAATCAAATCAGGAGCATCCCACTTCTCGTGACAGCTGAAGATGTCATTTACTACGTTTAATATAAATAATACTGATATGAATAACATACATAGCCTCCAAATGCAAATGCGAAACTTGCAGAACCGAACAACACCCAGCATTTCTTCAGCATTCATTAAGTATATTTGCATCCCAATATAAGCCACAAAATTCTGTTATAAGATCACAAGAAAGTAAATGGTGTTCTGCAACACAGACGCCATTAAATCCATGAAATTTTAGGGCGTGTGAGATGTTAAAAAGATAAAACTGTGGCTGAAAAGATGATAAAAGAAGAAGAAAGCTTCGCAAAAGCTGTACAAATTGATTTGTCAACGAGCAATTAAAGCAGGAACAATCCAAAAAGCTCTCATTTTCACACAGCTCTCCACCAGCTTTACCTTTTCGTCCATACAAAAAGGTTTGGGAAACCAAAATGCCAATGTACGCTGTACAGATTAGCTATGAATAAAAGCCAAAAATAAAGGAAATCAGAGATCTTTAATCATGAGCAGAGCCTGGGAAGTGATCTTGAGCCTGTCGGACAGGAAGACTTGGTTTTCACCATCTTAGTCATCTGGTTCTGCATCTTCCTGCAAGCCTTCTCTAGCTCTATCACCTTCCACCGCATGCCTTGGAGATGAGCTCTGAGCTTTTCATTTTCCATCAATGGATCTACCTTCTTGTCATACAGAATGATCTGTTCTCCATCTTTTGATTGTTTTTGTTCACCATTAAAGGATCTGAAGTGGTTGGACTCTTCGAGCAGGCCCTTGATTTTGGATTGCTGAGACAGTAGCGCTTGAACTGCAGTTCTAGGTGGAAATTTGGAGTTCTGAGCCAGGTGCTTGCAAGATTGTAACGAGAGCTTCTCATAATTAATGGTGCAACAAATCTTCATCTTCTCCGCTTCTGTCAATCTATTGTGAACCTGCGATTTTTCATTGAAGGATACTAATTAGAACATGAATATGAACAATAGTTAATAAATATTTGAATATTTCCCTTAAATATATTACCTGAAGAAACATATCAATGGCTCTATACAAGGAGTCATGAGAATCCCTTGCGATGTCAGGGAGTGCTGTGATTAGTTCTACAAATTTTGAATGTTTTAAGAAGATATCAGGTGCAACTTCAGCCATATACAAATCCAGAAGGCCTGCAACCTTCTTCAATCGAGCTAATGTTGTTCGTCCTCCACAAGAAAGAAAGTGTGTCAAGAACCTTAGGAGTATGTTCACATCATAAAGGCTTTCAGTCTTAGTAGGAGAAGAAATCAGTAGATTATCCAAAGTAGCTTGATCAATCTGACTGCCAATCATAATCTCCAATCTGTCCCTGCAACAACTGCTAAGATTTTGAGATGAAGAGATGCGAAGAATATCAAACAAGCCTTTGCAAGATACCGAGTTTCTGTGTAGAGAGTAGAGGAGCTCGATGACCGTCTCAGTCACCTTTCTCTTCTCATCAGAAGCCAAATTTGATAGCTTGCATTTCAAATAATAAAAGAGAAATCTGCTGATTTTGGCATGCTCTACTTTCAAAGAAATCATTCTTCTAATAATCTTATCAATCATTGCCATGCTTAAAATGACGAGGTCTTCGAACCACCAAGCTCGATGATGGCTGTTCTTCAAACTAATGTTACTCTTTGTATCAAAAGATCTGCGGAGGACTGAGCTGTCGGGTGAACAAGTTGAAGGGCTAGAATCACTTGCTGTGGTAATTCTAGCTACAAGAGAATCAAGTACTTTGTCCAGGATTTCTGAAGAGTCAGAAAACGGAAAAAAACTTTGGCATTGTTGTAGAGCTGTTAAGACTTCAGGCCAAGACCAATCGGAGATACACTGAACAGCTTTCTCAGCTTGTTTGATTAAACCCTTGAGGGAATCAGCATTTTCAATTACTTCCATGGATTGAGCTACAAAGCCTAGCAGGCAAGCGTTGGTTGGAGTGATTAGGATTCTGCCATTTTCAAAGCAGAACTTTGTCAAGAGCTCCGAGGCCTCTTCCCCTCCTGGTAAGTCATGGAGAATCACTTTCAGAGGTTTTGTGATTGATGCTTCTGGAGATTTGCTTAATAATTTGTTTAAATTGTTGGAGAATGAACAAAGTATTTCCTGCGTAAAGATGGTAATCTTAATTGATTTCAACGACGAGCGTAACAATATAAAGCCTTGGATTCTTTTCAAGGCAAAAGAAGAAATTTTCAGTAAAGCTGAATCTGCAATGAGTGTTCTTAAGCAACAGAGCATTAATGAGTAGGAAAACAATATGATAGACATGTAAGAAATTTGATTTAAAGGATACTATTGGATGAGCAGCAGAGAAAACAAAATACAACAGAGCATTAACAGGATGTCGAGCTCTGTTATTGTCCAAATTTTACAGTATGTAAGTTGAATTAACTAGATATATCCAGAAAATTGCATTAAATTCTCAGAACTGTAGTGATTATGATTAGAAAAATATATAAGTTTACATAATATAATGATAAGGCCAGATTAATAAGAGTGCAAAATTATCCCCGACAATTGACACTAAAAATCTATGCACCGAACAGAGAAGAATAGTTGCTGTAAAAGCCACATAACATTAAAGTCTCACAACTTGAGGTTTTTTTTTTTCCTGATAAGAAGAGATAGAAACAGCAAAATCATCTTTAAAGCAAAAGCTCCGAATCATTTATAGCCATAGAAAATAAAAGATGATCACGCAGTTCTCAGGATTTGCTTTGAAAGAGGAAGACAAACAGAGAGATTTACATGTAGGAGAAATGAATGGGACTTGATAGTAGGCACAACCCTCAAGTGAGCATAATAAACATAGCATATTGCATCGAAATCAATTCAAAATCAAAAGAATTATCAAAGCCTCAAATTCATCCAAGTTAAAAATAAAAATAAAAATCTGCAAAGAATTCCAAACCAAACATCGATTGAACTAGCGTTTCACATTACCTTGTTAACAAAAAAAATGTCTTCACCATTGACGTCAACTTCAAGTTCGGAACACAGCTTCATTGGACTCAGAAGACAAAATCCAATATAAAACTCCGATAGCTGAGAGGTTGGGGATGGGATAAACTTGCAGTTATAAGAATCACAAGACTCTCGGGCAATATACTTAGAGAAGAAAAGCGATATAATGATGGCGAATGAAAAGGAAATGCAAGAATGGAATCGAAATCATAAAGTAATATTCTTGGACCAGAAAGAAGACAAATGGAAGACGTGCGCCTCTCTTACAGCTCTGCTCAATGGAAGTGGAGGTAAAATAAGAAGAAAAAGGGGAAAAGGATTATAAAAAAGTTCACATTTGTGAACTTGGCCCGCCAGAAGGAAATTGGAAAGGGGCCAAAACAGCTGTTGATGAGGGTTCTGACATTTCTGCAACACTCTTCTTACTGTTACCAAATTTATGCAACTGTTTCTCCTTCTCTGCTCTACCGAAAGAGATATTACTACTACCTCTTCGCTCTTCAGCTGTCACTGCCTCTTCTCAGTGGAGTCTACACCGCTTTCGGAAAGATATAGCTCGAATAGACCAAGGATATGACGAAAACCAGTAAAGCTGCCGGCTTTCCACGCGACTTTATATTGTACTCGGTTCGTAAAAGAATTACTGTGGGGGTTTATTTAACATAGTTTAGCAATTCGTTTGATTGGCAATAAAAATCTAAGCTTAATTTGAAATTAACGTTGATAAGCAAGTACTGTTAATTTTTTAATTGTGGTTGCCGTTGCCCACAAACCCTAACTCTAATAATAAATTATAATTAATTAATTAAATTATCATAAAACTTTTTGATATGTAACTAACCTTTTATGGATGATGGTTACTGATACGTCTTATTTCTTTTAATTAATTAATTAACTTAAATATTTTTTGATATGTAATCCCTTTATGGATGGTGATTACTAATGTATGTTATTTATTTAATTAAATTATCTTAATTTTTTTTGATAAGTAACCTCTTGTGGACAGTGATTATTAGCATGTGTCATTTATTTTAATAATAAATATAAATAAATTAATTAAATTATCATAAATTCTACTTATTAGTAACCCCATCTAATGGATGGTGGTTAAATAACGCATAATTCGGAAGAGAGTCAGTTCTCTTCTTAACAGACATCGTATATTTCTTTCCATCAGAAAGTATAAAAAGTTTCAGAGAATTTGAGAGAAAAACTTCATCTTCTCATATCTAATTACATGGGCTAAATGATCATTTTTCCAGCAACAACTGTCCCACAGTTGTTTTCACACAGCTGCAACAAGTAGACAACCAGCTTCCTTGCAACCAGGGATGTCAAAACAGCTTGTTGTTCACGAACAACTCGTGCTTGGCTCGTTCGCTAAGTTAACGAGCCGAGCATGAACAACTTAAACAGATATTTGTTCGTTCGTGTTCGACTCATTTTGGCTCGAAATACTACTAATCAATTATATATATAACTGTGATGAGTAACCATTTAAAAGTATTAATGAAGAAAATAGAATCAAAATTATTAAATTATATTCTTAAATTTTGCTCAAATCTTTAACATCTTATGACTACGTGATTAAGGTTTTCTTTAACATCTTATGACTACGTGATTAGGGTTTTTAAAACGGCTCATGTTTGGCTCGCGAAGCAAATGAGCCAAACACGAACACACTTTTTGAGCTCGAAATGTAAACGAGACGAACAAAAGCTAAGCCTGGGCTCGCTCGTGTTCGGCTTGTTTACACCCCTATCTACAATCATGAATACATGTACGTTTCTCTTTTATGAATGAATGCGTAAAAATCACGAATTCAAATATTTTGGTCATTATATGCATAAAGTGGTTGGGTCATAAAATTGGATCGCAAAAGAAAAATACTAACATGTGGTATCAGATCCAAGTTATTGAATTAGTGATTTTTTAATTTTAATTTTATGTATATTAATTGTATTAAATTTTCGCTGTAAATTTAATCTTGGAATTAGATCACTGTAGTTAATCTGTGAATTAAGAGATTATTTTTTTGTATTATTAAATATGGGTTTTGAATCATGACTTAACCCTATAATTTATGTTATGAAATGTATATTGTTGTGATTGAAATTATTGTATATTTGATGACTATATTATATTTGATTTGTTAGTCACCAAAGTGATCAAATTAGTATGTTTAAAAGATGTTAAATTAATTAAATTTAATTACTCATAAGTATGTGATGCTTATTATGAAACAATTTTTTTTCTTTTGTATTTCATTATGGGTATATTGAAATTCATTGATTATAAAATATTTGTGAATCGCCCAAATGTTGATTATTTATTTTATAATATTTGAATATGATTGCGAAATATTTATATACTTGGTTAGATATGTTTATATATCCAAAGATAATAAACATGTCTAATTTGAGTATAAACATTTGATAATTATATTAAATCAAAATCAATCATCAATAATGTTTATTATTGTTTATTGTTATATCACACAGGAGAAATTTTCAATACATTATTAATGTTTTCATTTAATCTGATTAGTTATGAATATCAGTTCATGTTTAATACTTGAAACATTAATGTGTGAGTATGCTTTATTCATTTTCAGTATCTACTCATGTTTCTCTTCATTCTCAAGCTATATATGTTCAGACATTTAATGGGCTTAATTTCTCTGAATGGTGTGAGCAAGTTCAGTTTCACCGTAGTGTTTTGGATCTTGATTTGACACTCATGACAGAGAAGTCTCATGCTCTTACTGATTATAGTAGTGTTGAACAATGATCTTTTTATAAAGCTTAGGAAAAATCGAACAAACTGAGCGTAATGTTTATGCGAATGACTGTAGCAAACAATATAGTGTACATTTTCTAACACTGAAAGTGCTAAGGAATTCATGAAAGAGATATTCTCAGTCAATTATGCTAATAAGTATCTTATTGTTACACTATTGAGAACATTAACCAACGTGAAATTTGATGGTTCTCGTACCATAAAAGATAAGTGGAACGTGAATGAACTATACTGTATATGCATTTAAGAGGAAGCAATGCTTAAGAAATGAGAAAATCGCTCAATTAATCGCATGGGTCATCAAAGAAGAGCTATAAAGAAACCTGAAAAGAAGAATGGAAAGGGCAAGCAAAGACCACTAAAGATTAATGTGTAATCTGCCCTAATTCATAAAGATGAACATAAGAAAATTAAGTGTCATTTTTGCAAAAAGGCTGGACACTATCAAAATGAGTGTTAGAAGTGCAAAAACTGGTTCAAAAAGAAAGGTAAACCTTGTGTTTCTGTATGTTTCGAATTAAATTTGGTTGAAGTTTCTTATAATACTTGGTGGATTGATTCTGGTTGTACCACTCATGTTTCTAATACAATGTAGTGATTCATTCAACTTAAACCATAAACCCAAATGAAAATTTTGTCTTCATGGGAAACCGAGTCAAAGCTCCAGTTGAAGCCATTGGAACATATCGATTGATTTTAGATACTCGATATCATTTAAACCTATTTTAAACACTTTATGTCCCTTCTATTTCTCGTGGTTTGATTTCATTGCTTAAACCTGATTATGTTGGATACTCTTTTAAATTTGGCAACGTATGTTTCAGTTTGTTTAAACACAATCATCTCCAATTTAACCACATTTAAAACTTCTCCACCTGTCAGATAAACATTCCTAAAATCACCTGCAACATAATTCCACATTAATTCCTAATGGAAAGTTATATGGAAAGAAGCACATGAATCCAGTATCCAGTCATGAACAGAACTATGAACTGCCAGCAGTAATGCATCATGTGTTTCTTTGTTGCCACATTTGCGCTGTCATTCTCCGTCTTCTTGGAATTTATGCAGTTCCTCTTTATGTGGCCAGTTTTGTCACAATTCCAGCAGGTTGCTTCTGACTAGGCATTGACTTGCTCATGTCTTTATGTTTTGATTTTGATCTTCCTCTGCTTGAGTTCCTGTCACGTGATCTCTCTTTGGAATCAACATTTAATGTTGAACTCAAACTAGAGGTCTCGCTAGAATCTTTCCTGCGCACATCCTCAGTCAAAATCAAATCACGAATATCATCATATTTCAATTTAGATTTTACTACAGAATTACTGACAGCATTCTTATGACTTCCTAACTATTTAACAATGAAGCCAACAAGATTAGTGCACGTATCTCATCTTCAAATTCAAATTCCACATACGATAATTGATTTTTGATAGTATTAAAATCATTCGTACATTCCACCATCTTCACATTGAATAACTTTTTCATCAAATATACCGCGTTATTCGTCGATGGTTTTTCATTCATATCTGACAGGAATGTCATGAGATCTGCAATTATCATTTCTTTGACAATGTTGTGTGCAATGAACTTCGACAGAGTTAATCAAATAACTCTCAGAACTTGTCGATCCAATAAATTTCATTTAGTCTCATCTATTTTTTTCGGTCTTTTTCCCAATAACGAAAAATAAAATTTCTTCTCATAGAGATAATCATCTATCTGCATCATTCAGTAACTAAAATCTGTGTCATCAAATTTTTCGATCCTTGAAACCTTCACTTCGTCTCCAACCATCATTTTTCCTCAGATCTGAACCACAGCTCTGATACCAATTTTTGTGTTATATAGAACGATCAATAAAAAAAGAAAAAAATAGAACGAGAAAATTTACAAAACAGTAACACATCAGAACACACAAATTTACGTGGTTCGAAAAATTATCTAAGTCTACGGAGTTGTAGAAGATTTTATTATTTGAAGAATTACACCAACGTTGATCACGTCGACTTACAAGAAAGAGTCTCTCACTCTCTCTCTCTCTCTCTCTCTCTCTCTACTCCCATCTCTCTTTCTCTACCCGTGAGCAGTAGCCAAGAATAAGAAGGCTTCAAAGAAAAATCCACATTGTGATTCCCTTTTTCTTCTTCTGTATAAACCTCACGCCAAAGAACCCAAGCGAGCATACCTTATGATTTTGATGGGAGAAGGAGAAGGCTTGAAGAGGAGGAGGCAGCCTTAAAACCAAAGCATCCCTGAGAATTTGCTTCTCGAAATTTCTGTACAGTGCAAATTAGGTGGGCGATACTTTTTATCGCGAACGGGAGGCGGAAAGAAGCTTCGATTTACGAATCGACGCCATGCGGGAGGGCGAAGCGACGCAAAGCTTTGCGGGAAGGCGGAGGCAGGAGCAGTTTTCCTTTTTTTTTTTTTTTTTTTTTTTTTATTTTTTTATTTTATTTAAACCGGGCTCAACATACTAACATAAATATTCTATCTTTGATTCAAAACCGTAAGGAATCAGGGAAACAGCCCCAACGACTTAGGTATGTCTAGAAGTGACGTAAATATTTCAGGGTTGCTGTTCCGTAAGCCTGTAAAGAGGGACTGTGGCGGAGTCAAGCCACCCAGGTAGCTACGCCGATTTGGCGTAGGTATGCTAGGTCGCTGTGCAAAAGGATGCTGGAATTCTCTTTCCTCTCCCATTTCTCATATAGATTTTAATTCTGCGAATGAAAGTGAAAATTTTCTTTTTAAAATAAGAACACGATGAATCTGAATGATAATTTACCTTAAAATATATGTAGATAAGAAGATTTAACATAAGAAAATTCTAATAATATTTTTTATTCAATATGACCATTCTCTCTAACAGTTAACACGAATATTACAGTAAAGTTTTTTATCAATATTTTTGCAGAAGAATTTACGTATTTATTCACTTTTTGTCCTTTAAAACACGAGCTTCTGAGAAAAAACGAAAGTCACCCCTTGGTATTAATCTCAATATTTCAATGATTTATTTAATTCCAAATTACCACTAGCAGTGTAAATTTTAAATCCGCTCACTTTTTCCTTTTTAATGAGCTAAATTAAAAGCCTATCTTTTTCTGATGCATTGCTTTACACCAAGCTTACGAATCAAATTTGGGGCATTTACATTCATATCCATCCAATTTGGGGCATTTAAATCTAACTTGGTATATACATAAATAAAATAAAATTTAGGTGTTAAATATGTAAATACATAAGAATTGAGTGATATGCATGCAAGTCTTCAATTAAATTTATAACCTTGAGAAGTACTTGAACCCGCAATTTTGAATTGGTGCAATTTTTCGACTGGGTGAAAACTCTTTTCCTGCAAAAACAATTGTCTTGAGAGACGTAAAACGTCTTTTTTTACTTCAATTTTTTTTCACAATTATATTATTCATGGATAAATAAATATGGGACGACTTCTAATTGTAGCATGCCCTGCTTTAATCCTTTGAAGATGCCCCATACATTCATGGGCTCGGAATTTTATCCATGGGGCATACATGAGAGTAATTGTTACTCAACACTAATTAGTCATCAATTACAAAACTCTCCTTTCTTGATTCAGTCAGATTGTAGTTTTTTTTTTATTCGATTCGACAGTAGCCCGAAATCGGATAAAAAATAATTCAAATCAAAGATTTGGCTCATAGCTTGACTCATTCTACTCGATCCGATCTCGATCACAAATCAAATTTGATTCAGTTTTCAAGCTATTATTGATCTTTGAGCTATTTTCTACACTGGCGAACATCAGTATTAATTGATACTCGAAGGTTAAGAGATAATAACAACATGAATGAACATTTATGAACTACTGCATCAGGCAATGGAGACTATGAGTGGGTCAAGTTCAATTTTGTATTTAGTTTATACATCTGTAGTTATATTTTTTATTATCAATTACATTACTTACTATATAATCGAGACCCACCTATAAGTATAGGATCTTACGGAAGCCAAGTGATGTCTCTCTCTTCCCCTTTAGGAACTCTCTTCATGTATTCTCCCTTTTCCCACCATGATATATTTCATAGATCTCTCTCTTTTTTTTTTTTTGCTTATGGCTTATATTTCTAACAATTTTTTTCTTATTTGAGTAATCATCCTTTTGTTTTTTATTCTTGCTTTTAGATACTTGTTATTTTCTTCTATTTCTATAACTCTTTCTTGTTTTCTTTTTCTTTTTAAACGCTAATAAGATTTGAGATTGACAAGGTACCAAAAAAAAATGCATGATCAAACACCAATATTGATGCATTTTTAATAAGATATTCTTGATAAAATTTTAGGATATCCAAGCTTTGATTTTAAAAAAATTCTAGCCAAAATAAATATCTAAATAATATACTTTAGTGACTCTAAAAAATGATTTGATTTGACCCTAATTGATGTCGAATCAAGCACTGAAGTATAATTGATAGCTTTGAAACACTATTGAAAGTTCAAATAATCTCCAACTTTGGCATGCTTATATAATTATATTAATCATCTTAACAAGCGAATTTCAACCAGTGCAATATCACTCAATACTGATGTCATTAAGACACTTAAATGCCAATCGAATAATCGATGATTAAGAGAATCAACGTGAACCATCCAATGAAATATTTTATTGTTTTACATATAGAGATTTGAAGAAGGACAAGAAAGATGTTACTAGAAAAAAAAAACTTATCAAAGAAGATCTCATTAGAGAAGGGATCTCATTAGAAGGGTTCTACCAAAGTTCCAACTCATACATAATAAGGCAACCACATAGATCTAATAGCTTTCTCAATCGATTTAAAACTCTTACATAATAAGGCACTCACATATATAAAAATAAATACTTTTAAAATCACTCTCATTTTTTAAAATTTTATTATCTTAACTACCCATAAGCACGACTTTTTTTATGAAATGAGTTCAATAATGACACTTGGCAAACACATCAAATTTGTTACTTGGACAACTTAGCTTTTTTTGATAAGTTTGTTGAGAGTGATGGAATTTATTATTATTATTATCATCTTAACAAGCGAATTTCAACCAGTGCAATATCACTCAATACTGATGTCATTAAGACACTTAAATGCCAATCGAATAATCGATGATTAAGAGAATCAACGCGAACCATCCAATGAAATATTTTATTATTTTACATCTATAGATTTGAAGAAGGACAAGAAAGATGTTACTAGAAAAAAAAAA
>NW_018164644.1:3443534-3448081 GCF_001263595.1 Phalaenopsis equestris
TTATATTAAATAGGGGAATTTGTCGGCCAATATATTGGTTCCGCAGATCAAACGGATGTCATGACTTTCTCTAGTTTATTTGATCGAGCCTCACCCTCAATTCTTGTATTCATCCTTTGGGATAGATACAGAATTTGAGGTAAAGTGCTCTTCTATTTAAACTATGAAAATTATGGGGTCATTTTGACTTCATCTTTTTCAAAACTAAATTTTTTTTTAACGTCCTTCCGAAGCGGGCAACGGGATTTCAATTCCGATGACCGACAGCTTCTTACGGGCAAACTCCACACCAAAAATAGTGCCGACAGTCGCAAACTCCACAGTTAGATAATTGCGTCAAAACAATCCAACGCAAATCGGACACTAATGCCCTAATATACATTTAATGCTCCTCAAACCTCATTTCTTCTCCCTCATGCTGAAACCTTCGCTTACAACTTCCCCTTCTCCCGGTTTTGCCCGTCTCCGACGAAACTCTCGCTTATGACTTCCACCCTCCCAGTTTCGTCCATCTCTGACGAAACTCTCGCTTATCTCTTTCCCCCTACCAGTTTCGCCCATCTCTGACGAAACTCTCACTTATCTCCCTCCCCCTACCAGTTTCTCTCAAAACCTTTGCCTTCGTGAACGAACATTCGCGATACAGTCGCCATTAGAGTTAGTTGGCAAGACAACAACGGGATCGCGGCTTATAGAGACCATCGAAACTCCTATATTTGTCCCCTAAGAGAAATCATTAAGGAATGTATGTTATTCAATGATTAAATTTTTTATGTAGTAATGGATGAACAAATAATTAAAAGTAGTGAATGTTTTTTATATCCCGGGCCTATTGTTCTAAGTGATGGTGATATAGATGAAAATCCTATTAGTGGAATTCAAATTGGATGGTAATATTTGGGATTTGTAAATTCATATTTCTCTCTCTCTTTTGATATACTTGAGTTTTGCTTATTAAGACGATCGCTATTATTGAATGTTAAGTTTTAGGCATTTAGTTGGTAGATTTAACTCCACCATGCTTAGCCATTATAAATTTTGAATGAGTCTGAACTTTTGAGTTTAAAAATTATCCTCAAACTTCTTTTCGGAAAACATATTTTTTGAAGACAGGTGTGCAAACTGGTCTTAAAAATGAATGAACTTCAAGTGAATTCTTTTATTGTCATTACAAGTCTCGTAGAAAAAGAAAACCTTACACTTTGAATTAAAATCTCTAATATGAAGTTTGGGAAGGCATGCATACAAATAGTTTTTATTTTATTTTATTTTATTTCATTTTATTTTTATTTATCTTGCTTTTGATGCCTCAGAAATCTAGTTAACTATGACTTCTTTCTTGATGTTGAATTAGTGTCATTGTGTGAAAAAAATGTGCATTTTGTTTAGTCAAGCAAATGTAGGTGGTTAGCTATGATTAGTTGATGCAGTGAATAATGTTGGAAGGCTTTTTAATCTTTTACATCAATGATTTTAAGAGGTATGTAAGGTTGTTTGCCTCAATATTGCAGGCAGAGGTCCAAATGACATTGTTCAATATGAACTAAAATTTGTTTGTGTGAATTTAGATTTTCTTTAGATTTTATAGATGAGTGAGAGAGAATTGAAAAGAAGAGAGCAAGAAAGTTTTTAAGGATTTTTAATTTTTTAAAATATTTGAACTTATATTGAGAGTATAGATGCAAAGTTTTGATAATTTATATTAGTTTTTGTTATATCATATATTTTTTTTCATTGTTGGTATTCGTTTGTGATATGATTTTGCTTCTTGTTGTAATTGTTAATATTGTTTTTATTTGTGTGCCGGTAATACGAATCAAAAGTTCTTTTAATTTTTTTTTCTCATTGACATGTTTGCATCAACTTAACGTCGGTTTTTTTGGACACTAATTTGACTTGAAATTTGCATCTTATAATTTTCAACGCAATATCCGACAGTAATTTGTGAAAGTGTTTCAGGCGTAAAAGTTATCGTTAAACTTTTTTTTTATGCAAATTCGAAGAAAATTTAGTTATCAACCCCCAGCATTACCATCGGAGTCCATTCTGACGCAAATTGGGTGAATCCACCGAATTATCGTCAGATTTGTCCCATTTTTACGTTGGTTCGATCTGACGAAAAATTGTTTAATTCCTGTAGTACATGCAACTATCATCGCATGCACATCCACACATATGTATTAACACTACAATCTTTTCCATTTGTTTGCACATAAAAGCCTTCACGGATTTACAAGCAATTATCGCTTATCCTTTGACATATCAGCATGCCCATAAAAATATGTCAAACAATGGCGATATCATGTATCTCCATTATCCAATGCCCTTACAAGTCTAATATTAACATTCGCCAGCCTATAGCCATTGATGCTTGACACCTAACATCGGCCATGTAAATTACCATTTACTCAACATGCTCTCAACTCTTAACAAGATAATCTCATCTCCTCTAATTCCAGCATGAACATATCAATATAATCAATGATTTGTGTTTATAAAACTATTTTTAAATGATCTACGCATTCACAAACGAGTCCAATGCCATTTAAGTTAATTAGTAAATTTATAAATAAAATAGAAAAAAAAAATAGGGAGGAGTCACTTTCTTCATAAAGTAGGTGAAAGCCACCCTTCAAATGAATGTGAGGTCAGTATTCGATTTACCATAAAAGTCCTTAATATCCCACCAGACGACCATGCTAAACCAAACCTCCGCCCTGCACGTAGGGGCCCTTTAAGTTTTATGTATTTACATTTCTACCCCCTACAGTTTATACCGCTCAAAATTTCTACATCTCATAAAAAATATCACGATATATATTTCTTTTGCATTAATAAGTTGGCTTATATGTAAAAATTGAAGTTTAGATGTTAGATATGTAGATAGACAGGAGTCAAGTGGTATGCATGTAAATCTTCCTTATACATTTTTTTTTATTCTATGGTTATTTTTGTATTATTTTCATTATTTGTTTGTGCTCTATATCTATTTTATAATAAAATTAATAATTTAATATACAGATTTCCTACTATTAAAAAAAAATATTCTCATGCGTGTTATAATTTTAATTAGTAAGAAAGCAAAACAAATATTTAATTTTTATTTAGAGTTTAGGTCCCCCAGATATTTGGAATATTGCAGCCAACAAGACGTTAGCAATTATGTTTTATTATGAAAGCAGAATTACTTTCTCAAATAAAAAATACTACTGTTAGCAAATTAGCACACGGCTCTCTGCATCTTCACTCATATTTTTTTTCCCAGAAGGATATCATTCATGAAAGGAAATGACAAAGGAGTGATAAAGACCGCTGCTTGCCAAATATTGATGACATCTGAAACTTACTCGCTATAAGAAAAACAAAATTTACATGCATATATACAGCACCATTATTATGTATTTACATATCAGACCCCCCAAAATTTTATATTCATACTTTCATCATTTTGATAAATTTATACATGAAAAAGTTATAGTTCACTTTTTAAGAGAAAAGGATGATAACATTTTTGATGTGATTGAAAGATTGGGAGGTTGTGCATGTAAATATAAAAATGGAAGTGTCATATATGTAAATAACTAGTTATATATATGTAAGTAAATAGGAATAGGGTGGTATGTGTGCAAATGTCCCAATAAAAAAACATGGGTTACGTCAGCTTATGGAACTGAAAAACATATCCAGCCTTATATCTGTTTTTCCTTGATTCAATTATTGTCATTAAATGTAAAACTAGAATGAAGATTCCAAACTCTCATGATTACCATTTATTTTTATAACATTGTGGGAGACTTGTGCCGCGTATCTCAATTTGTAGGTTGGCATTTACGAGTCAGTAAGTCTCCTAAAGTCGGGAGTTTGAATCCCCTACTTGCAATAGTCACTTTATGGAGGGTGGTACTCGAACTTTTAGGCGCATTAGGGGTGGCTAGAAGCTAGAATAATATCCTCTTGCTATTCCTTTAAAATAATAATAATAAGGTGGGAGACTAAAGGGGCCCATATTAATAATGAAGAACTATTTTGGAACTTTATCAAATTTAGATAAAAAGTTGAAAAAAAATAACTTTTACTTATAAATTCTTCAAAAACAGAAAAAGAAGAAGAGAATGAGAGATATATTGCCATTAATAGAATAATAATAATAATTACTATTATAATCAACCAAACAAAAAAAAAAAGGAAAAAAAATCTAAGCCCTAAAAAAAAATCTAAGCCCTAACTCGCCTTAGGACTCCGAGGTTGTCATTCGTCATGACCTAAATCCTCACATTTTCAAGGTTATTTGTGTTGATTGCTTCACACAAATATGAATCCTAATAAATAAAAATTGCAGGATGAAACATTTAAATGATTTCTCCTAAATTGAAGCCAAATAATAGGATAGCTTAGGAAGTCACCGAAGTTCTCCTTCGAATCCGTGACATCCTCTAGTATTTCCTCCTTTGGACTCCAAAATAAAATGTTCCAAATTTGAACCAATCCCCCTTCACACTTCTTAGTCCGTTATCTTTGAGATGTCCTTACCATTTAAATTCCTTAAA
>NW_018164644.1:3448183-3452142 GCF_001263595.1 Phalaenopsis equestris
TTATATTAAATAGGGGAATTTGTCGGCCAATATATTGGTTCCGCAGATCAAACGGATGTCATGACTTTCTCTAGTTTATTTGATCGAGCCTCACCCTCAATTCTTGTATTCATCCTTTGGGATAGATACAGAATTTGAGGTAAAGTGCTCTTCTATTTAAACTATGAAAATTATGGGGTCATTTTGACTTCATCTTTTTCAAAACTAAATTTTTTTTTAACGTCCTTCCGAAGCGGGCAACGGGATTTCAATTCCGATGACCGACAGCTTCTTACGGGCAAACTCCACACCAAAAATAGTGCCGACAGTCGCAAACTCCACAGTTAGATAATTGCGTCAAAACAATCCAACGCAAATCGGACACTAATGCCCTAATATACATTTAATGCTCCTCAAACCTCATTTCTTCTCCCTCATGCTGAAACCTTCGCTTACAACTTCCCCTTCTCCCGGTTTTGCCCGTCTCCGACGAAACTCTCGCTTATGACTTCCACCCTCCCAGTTTCGTCCATCTCTGACGAAACTCTCGCTTATCTCTTTCCCCCTACCAGTTTCGCCCATCTCTGACGAAACTCTCACTTATCTCCCTCCCCCTACCAGTTTCTCTCAAAACCTTTGCCTTCGTGAACGAACATTCGCGATACAGTCGCCATTAGAGTTAGTTGGCAAGACAACAACGGGATCGCGGCTTATAGAGACCATCGAAACTCCTATATTTGTCCCCTAAGAGAAATCATTAAGGAATGTATGTTATTCAATGATTAAATTTTTTATGTAGTAATGGATGAACAAATAATTAAAAGTAGTGAATGTTTTTTATATCCCGGGCCTATTGTTCTAAGTGATGGTGATATAGATGAAAATCCTATTAGTGGAATTCAAATTGGATGGTAATATTTGGGATTTGTAAATTCATATTTCTCTCTCTCTTTTGATATACTTGAGTTTTGCTTATTAAGACGATCGCTATTATTGAATGTTAAGTTTTAGGCATTTAGTTGGTAGATTTAACTCCACCATGCTTAGCCATTATAAATTTTGAATGAGTCTGAACTTTTGAGTTTAAAAATTATCCTCAAACTTCTTTTCGGAAAACATATTTTTTGAAGACAGGTGTGCAAACTGGTCTTAAAAATGAATGAACTTCAAGTGAATTCTTTTGTTGTCATTACAAGTCTCGTAGAAAAAGGTCTTAAAAATGAATGAACTTCAAGTGAATTCTTTTATTGTCATTACAAGTCTCGTAGAAAAAGAAAACCTTACACTTTGAATTAAAATCTCTAATATGAAGTTTGGGAAGGCATGCATACAAATAGTTTTTATTTTATTTTATTTTATTTCATTTTATTTTTATTTATCTTGCTTTTGATGCCTCAGAAATCTAGTTAACTATGACTTCTTTCTTGATGTTGAATTAGTGTCATTGTGTGAAAAAAATGTGCATTTTGTTTAGTCAAGCAAATGTAGGTGGTGAGCTATGATTAGTTGATGCAGTGAATAATGTTGGAAGGCTTTTTAATCTTTTACATCAATGATTTTAAGAGGTATGTAAGGTTGTTTGCCTCAATATTGCAGGCAGAGGTCCAAATGACATTGTTCAATATGAACTAAAATTTGTTTGTGTGAATTTAGATTTTCTTTAGATTTTATAGATGAGTGAGAGAGAATTTAAAAGAAGAGAGCAAGAAAGTTTTTAAGGATTTTTAATTTTTGAAAATATTTGAACTTATATTGAGAGTATAGATGCAAAGTTTTGATAATTTATATTAGTTTTTGTTATATCATATATTTTTTTTCATTGTTGGTATTCGTTTGTGATATGATTTTGCTTCTTGTTGTAATTGTTAATATTGTTTTTATTTGTGTGCCGGTAATACGAATCAAAAGTTCTTTTAATTTTTTTTTCTCATTGACATGTTTGCATCAACTTAACGTCGGTTTTTTTGGACACTAATTTGACTTGAAATTTGCATCTTATAATTTTCAACGCAATATCCGACAGTAATTTGTGAAAGTGTTTCAGGCGTAAAAGTTATCGTTAAACTTTTTTTTTATGCAAATTCGAAGAAAATTTAGTTATCAACCCCCAGCATTACCATCGGAGTCCATTCTGACGCAAATTGGGTGAATCCACCGAATTATCGTCAGATTTGTCCCATTTTTACGTTGGTTCGATCTGACGAAAAATTGTTTAATTCCTGTAGTACATGCAACTATCATCGCATGCACATCCACACATATGTATTAACACTACAATCTTTTCCATTTGTTTGCACATAAAAGCCTTCACGGATTTACAAGCAATTATCGCTTATCCTTTGACATATCAGCATGCCCATAAAAATATGTCAAACAATGGCGATATCATGTATCTCCATTATCCAATGCCCTTACAAGTCTAATATTAACATTCGCCAGCCTATAGCCATTGATGCTTGACACCTAACATCGGCCATGTAAATTACCATTTACTCAACATGCTCTCAACTCTTAACAAGATAATCTCATCTCCTCTAATTCCAGCATGAACATATCAATATAATCAATGATTTGTGTTTATAAAACTATTTTTAAATGATCTACGCATTCACAAACGAGTCCAATGCCATTTAAGTTAATTAGTAAATTTATAAATAAAATAGAAAAAAAAAATAGGGAGGAGTCACTTTCTTCATAAAGTAGGTGAAAGCCACCCTTCAAATGAATGTGAGGTCAGTATTCGATTTACCATAAAAGTCCTTAATATCCCACCAGACGACCATGCTAAACCAAACCTCCGCCCTGCACGTAGGGGCCCTTTAAGTTTTATGTATTTACATTTCTACCCCCTACAGTTTATACCGCTCAAAATTTCTACATCTCATAAAAAATATCACGATATATATTTCTTTTGCATTAATAAGTTGGCTTATATGTAAAAATTGAAGTTTAGATGTTAGATATGTAGATAGACAGGAGTCAAGTGGTATGCATGTAAATCTTCCTTATACATTTTTTTTTATTCTATGGTTATTTTTGTATTATTTTCATTATTTGTTTGTGCTCTATATCTATTTTATAATAAAATTAATAATTTAATATACAGATTTCCTACTATTAAAAAAAAATATTCTCATGCGTGTTATAATTTTAATTAGTAAGAAAGCAAAACAAATATTTAATTTTTATTTAGAGTTTAGGTCCCCCAGATATTTGGAATATTGCAGCCAACAAGACGTTAGCAATTATGTTTTATTATGAAAGCAGAATTACTTTCTCAAATAAAAAATACTACTGTTAGCAAATTAGCACACGGCTCTCTGCATCTTCACTCATATTTTTTTTCCCAGAAGGATATCATTCATGAAAGGAAATGACAAAGGAGTGATAAAGACCGCTGCTTGCCAAATATTGATGACATCTGAAACTTACTCGCTATAAGAAAAACAAAATTTACATGCATATATACAGCACCATTATTATGTATTTACATATCAGACCCCCCAAAATTTTATATTCATACTTTCATCATTTTGATAAATTTATACATGAAAAAGTTATAGTTCACTTTTTAAGAGAAAAGGATGATAACATTTTTGATGTGATTGAAAGATTGGGAGGTTGTGCATGTAAATATAAAAATGGAAGTGTCATATATGTAAATAACTAGTTATATATATGTAAGTAAATAGGAATAGGGTGGTATGTGTGCAAATGTCCCAATAAAAAAACATGGGTTACGTCAGCTTATGGAACTGAAAAACATATCCAGCCTTATATCTGTTTTTCCTTGATTCAATTATTGTCATTAAATGTAAAAGTAGAATGAAGATCCCACACTCTCATGATTACCATATATTTTTATAACATTGTGGGAGAGTTGTGCCGCGTACCTCAATTTGTTGGTTGATATTTACGAGTCAGTAAGTCTCCTAAAGTCGGGAATTTGAATCCCCTACTTGCAATAGTCACTTTATGGA
>NW_018164644.1:3452242-3452609 GCF_001263595.1 Phalaenopsis equestris
GGATCGCCTTTTTCTTCAGGGATCTTCCTTCTTTCGCCTGGCCTGAACTCCTGCTCATCGGCTCGACAAACTTCTCACGCTCAATCCGGCGCTCCTCCTTCACAGACCGAGACCCTCGTCTCTGTCTCGACTCCCTCCTCTTCGGCAAGGGCCCCGCTCGTCTCACCCTCTCCTCTTCTGCGAACAGAAGCGCTCCTTCCGCTCTCTGCCCCACGCACCGAAGCACGCACTCCCCTGCTTCGCCTCTCCCTTCGCTCGGCAATCTCCCGCTCCTGCAATTCGGCTCTCCCGCTTGTTTCCTCTGTTCGATCTCGCTCGACAGAGACTCTCGCCTCGGGTCTTCCTTCCTCCGTCGCCGTCCGGGAGA
>NW_018164644.1:3452619-3454273 GCF_001263595.1 Phalaenopsis equestris
TCCCCATCGAAACCCGCTCCGCTCTTCCTTCTCACGCCGAACCCGCTCGACACTGCTCTTCTCCCGCACTGAAGCCGCAGAGCATCTGATCGATCCCGTCTCTGCTCAATCCCATCTCCCGCGCGCTCTACTGCGACTCGCCGCTTCCCCTCTCTGCCTCACGTCGAAGCCCTAGTCTCTCGCCTGTTCCCCCTCTGAAGCCCTTGCCTGCTCCTCCCTCTGCACCGATCCCGCACGCCTGCTTCGTCTCTTCTCCATACGATCAAAGTTGTTCGCCTCTTCTTCCTCCCGCTCGGCTAGCGTTTCCTGTAAGACTTTCTCGGGTTCGATCCCGCCTCCTTCACCCGACCAAAGCATATGCTGCATCTTCCACGCTGAATTTCCTGCTCGCCTCTTCCTCGCTCGAGGATCACTCGGCCGACTCCCTTGTTCGCATTGGAGGTAGGAGGAACACAGAGCTCCAGAACTTCTGAAAAGATTTGGAGCGCAGAAACTTAGCGATTGCAGTAACTGGGTAACGAATTCTTATTTTGTTACTGTACCGCTCATTTTATTTCTGCAATACATGCCTCTACGAGTTAGGAAGATTTACATACATGCTACTTAATTTTTGTGTGTTTTTATCTCTAACACCCAAACTTCAATGTTTACACACATACCACTCAAATTCTTCCTAACACAACGAATATCACCTTTTTTAACTTTTTAAAATACACATGTTCATGCTTAGGATTTATATGCTAATTTGGAAATAATTTGGGCATCATTTTGGAATAATTTCGACACTGTTTTGGGCTGAGTTCGCTGCAATCTAGGAGACTGTAAACTCCTTTTCTTGGACTAATTACACACTGTTTGGGCATCGTTTTGGGGTGCGTTTGTTGGTTGATTTTGAGAGGTTTGCACACTGTTTTGAAGCGAGTTTAAGGGTTGTTTGGGGTGTTTTGTGGGTTGGCATTGGAGCTGCTTGGGCACCGTTTTGACACGGTTTTGGCATTGTTTTGGGGTGTTTTTGTGGGCTAATCTTGGAGCCCTTAAACACTAATTTTGAAGCCTTTAAATGTATGATTTTTGGGACTGTTAAGGGGCTTGTTTTGCTGCACTTTCCTGAGTCCGTTTGGTGGCTTGTGGGTTGCACTTTTGGTTCAATTTTGTGGCTTTTGGGCTGCACTTTTCTGAGTTTCTTGTAGCTTTTGGATCTCATTTCTTTTTATGTTGAATTGGAAGGTTTTGGGCATCATTTAAACACTGATTTACATATTGATTTGGAAATTTTAAAAGTTGTTATTTTGGGCCGCTCAAAACATTGTCTTGGAGTAGATTTAAACACTCCTCTTGAGAGCCGATTTAATTACAGTTGTTAAATGATTTTAAATTTTTTTTTTTAGGTTGATTCACTTGCTATTTCCTCTTTTGATTTGTTAATTTTGAAAGTGGATCAACCTTCTATCTTCGTTTGTTTTGTTATTTTTGTTAAATAGTTAAGTCATAAAGATGGGGATTGATGATTTAATTAATTGGAAGATATAGAATGCCTTAAATCACTTTAAACACAAGTTAAAACATAGGCTCCTAGACGTTTAGGTGCACACCCTAGGTGAGAGTCTATCCACCTAATCCTTAGTGTAGACCTCCTAGACCTTAGGTGCACACC
>NW_018164644.1:3456543-3466752 GCF_001263595.1 Phalaenopsis equestris
GGCTATTTGTATAATCGGGTATTATGCAAATGTAAGTCCCAAATAATAAAATTGGCAGGATTGAACATTTAAATAACATCATCTCTAAAAATGCAGCCACACATTAGGATAGTTTGGGAAGTCACTGAGGGTTCTCCTCAGGATCTGTGACATCCCCTACCTTTTCTTTCCTTTGGACTCCTGAAATAACTGTTCATGTTTGAGCCACTCCCATTTGCCCTTCTACGTCCTACCTTGAAAACCTGAACCTTGAATTCTTGAAGACTAGAACCATTGATCATTATCGAGAGTTTTCTCAAGTGACTCCCGTCATTTGGGATGTAATTAACTATAGGGGCTTGCCTCTATAGGGAACTTGGAACCCAGGTAAAATAAACCCTATTTAATCTTTGTATTAAATAGGGGAATTTGTCGGTCATATATAAAAGGTTCGCAGACCAAACGGATGTCACAAATCTCTTAGTTTGCAGGATTGGGTCTATCGCCGAGGTCTACACTTATCTCTCGGGAAGGTGTAGTATTCGCGGTATCAGACACGATTATGCAAACTCTCAGACTAATGAGATCCATTTGGTCTCATTTTTCAAAAATTAAAACACACTACTTTTAAAACCCAAACTATATATTCTTTTATACTTAAATTAAATCTCAAAAATCTCAAAAATAATTATTTTCAATATATCATATTTTTTTTAAATAAATCAATCGAAAAAAAAATTTGACCGACACATATATATCAAAAAGAACTAAAAATGCACGAAGAATAATAGGAAGGAAAGCATAAGAAAGGAAATCAAAATTATCTAGGCACCTCCCGCGATATATTTTTCCGCGGTACTGTACTAAATATAGTATCGCGTCCATGGTAAGCTACCACATCAATTTTTCAGAGTTGGGGAAAGCTTCGACCTCATCTGTTGAAGCTAGTGTCTCCTCATTATATGGCGTCAAGTCGACCACGTTGAATGTGACAGAAACATTTTATTCTCCTGTAAGTCAATTCTATTAACATTGGCATTACAAAACATGTCTTGGTAGAATATGTATCCATCATGTTTTGACACAATGATAACCGAAATTGTACATGGATGAGTTTCCTCATGAACCAAGCTTCGAGCCATTAAATCTGTAATTAGTTTCATCCACTTTTCATACTCACCTGAGTGAATCTGATAAATAAGTTTGTAAGTAGGAATTAAATCTGGGGTGAAATCTGTGGCAGGATGCACCACTCTCATTAGTAGCCACTCAGGAGAGAGACCTCTTATTTGCTGATAGAACATGGATCCCATTGAAGAATTTTCTTTCCCGTCAAGCTCCCAAGACAAATTTTAACGCCTGGGTTAACCCTTACTGCTTGAACATTTGATGATGGGTATCATGCTGAACCAAATCTAACATTTAAATAACTCTATGCAATCTTCCAGTTATGGTACAAAAGGGCCTCATTTCTGACGTGTTGTACCTCCTTCAATAGGGGCAACCCGGGAATGAGTATATAGATCTGAATGGTTTGAATTTTTTTTATTTGGGGTTGTCATACATTGGGTATCGGTTCCTCGAACTCAAGACTACATTGGACAATCACTGTTAAGTTTTTTGGACCACATTGGACAATCACTATTAAGTTTTTTGGAGTCTCTCCTATGGGCTTAGCCGGTGCATATTTTTCTGTTCAATAGGAAGCGGAAACTTATTCTTTGTGTCTTCATTTTATTTAGCGTCTGTCATGTCATTATCCAAATTTTCAACAACGCACTGCTCAGTGAAACATGTCACCCTTTGGTTGTGCAGTTTGATTTAACATGCCCAAAATCGTGGCACCTGCAACACTTTTTTACTATGACCGATTTAGGGATGCAGAATGGTTCCACTTGTTTTCCATCTGAATCAACTTTTTCTCTGATGTGGTTGTCTTTGGTGTTCTCCTGGGTGTGCTCTGACTGTAAGATCATGAGGTTGAACTCTGTCTGTAAGATGTGGTGGTCGCTCGGTGATGTGGTCTCTTCACTTCTGAAGATATGATCTGAACATTCCGTCTGTAGTAAGCTTATAAGAATTTGCGTTGTATCTCCAGATTCATTTTCGGATTCTCTTATTCTCCCCTCCGACTCTCCGGATCACGTAGAGGGTAATCTCCTACTGGATTTCATCCTCGATGTCCGCAAGCCTCCGTTGAAGTTGGCAGATCTCTCGCTATATCTCTTTCCGATTAGGCTCGGATATGTATGTTCTTGGTGGGATGACTAGGTTTTTGGGTGGTGAAACAGGGTGAAAAAAATTGATTTAGGGTTGCTGATTTTGTAAATCAGCAAGAGGAAATTAGGGTTAAACCAAAATTTGGCTAAGGTTTAGAAATAGAAAAAAAAAATTGGTGCAGGGATAAAGCGAATGCTAAGAAACCCTAGACTAGGGTTAGACTAGCTCTGATATCAAATGATACCGAAGTTAACCCAAACAACAATAAAAAACAAATATTATTACTTGAAACAACTAAGCAATTACAATTAACATACTGGAAAGAGGAATTACAACAAACACAACACAAATTCACTACGACTCGACTTATGGGTGATGGAGGTTGGCTAGGTGGTTGGGGAGCAAAGGTAGATGACTGAAATGGGGTTGTAGGTGGTTGGGACAGCCAAAGGAGTGGCCGAAATCGCGTTGGCAGCGAAGCACAATGCTAGAACAACAAAGACATTGGGTGAGGTGGGTTAGCCGAGTGATGAAACCCGGTAGGAAAAGGCTGGAGCAGCCAAGGGACGGCAGGAAAACAATGAGTTTACTATTTTCCGGATGGCGACAACGAAGGGGAGAAGCGGGGCGCTGTAGGGCAGCCAGGGGCGGCTGTTCGGGACAGGGGAGACAAACAAGATGGGTTGGAATGGGAAGATTGTAGTGAAAAACAATAAAAGCTATTATCTTGGGGGTGGCTGCAATAGGGAATGGAGGCTTGGAGTGGCAAGGTGTGATGGGGGAAGAATATATCACCAACTAGAAATCAAGATATAGCCGAAGAACCATTTATAATCCTATGATACATCCCTCGAAGGGAAGAAGAGATGCCAACAGCTGTCCCGGTACATAAACACACCAAAGACTGAATTTCCAAACCCTAATATAGCACACACACATATATAAAAGGACTAAAAAGGAACGAAGAATAATATGAAAGATAGCATAAGAACGGAAAACAATGTTATTTAGGTGCCTCCCGTGATATATCTTTATGCGGTGCCATAGTAGCTATTGTACTGTGCTCATAGCAAGCTTCGCGTCCGAGGTTTTAATTGCACTGCAATCGGAATGTCGCCTCAAACAAACACTTGATTATTTGGACATAAAAAATAATACTATGTTAACATTATTTGTTGCTATTATAATTTTAAATTTTGTGTAACTCAATGTTAAGTGATGTATAACTTTTGATATAATATATTGGACTTCTTGACTTTCTGTAAACTTTGGAAATTTCTTTATGGTATTCTGTTTGAATTTATTTTGAAACGGTGAACTTACAGTTAGCACATGTACAAGACATTACAATATTTATCTCATAAACAACTACAACACAGTAGATTTATAATTGAACTATCTAAACAGACATACTACACCAACAGTAGCTTTCCAACAATAACTTATCCTACAGATGCTTCAGAGCTACTTTTTAAAACAACTACAGCTGCCCAAATGAACTCTTAGCTGTAAAAAGTAGTTTGTCGCTATATAAATTTCTAAAGAAAATAAAAAAAAAATAGTTCTCCAAATAAAGTTGTGAAATTGGCTTGAAATGCAAAATAGGCAAAAAGTTGCCCAAACTAACCCTTATTCATTGCATGTCATTTTAAATAATTTCTATCAATGTTACCTTAGTTCTATCACTTCTCTTCGAACATCCTTAAACTAATTTTATTTACTCATCAAATGTGTATATTTTCTTCCTCTTATTGCACACGTTCAAATCAGCTAGTCTATTTTTAATTAGCTCATCTTCAATAGATGTCATTTCAACTCTTCGTCCAATATAACTATTTTTTTACTTTATTCATTCTTGTTTTTAACATTTTCATCTAAATAATTTCATTTTTGCCACACTTAGCTTAAGGGTTGTTTAGGAACATTTTTTGTTTTCATCTTTTTATTTTTTTAGTTGTTTTATTATATTTGATAAAGATATCAAATATATTTGATATCTTAAATATATGTTGTTTTTGTTTTTTGCTTTACTAAATATCCCATAAGTTAATTTATTTTGCATTTTTAAAGAGGACAATGGTGTTGTGGTTGGAGGTGTTGGTGGACTAAATGGAGATGGCACAAGCTTTTGCATGTGATTTGCTTAACGGTAGATGCGGGATGGCTGGCGTGATGCACAATAGATAAGGTGGCTGGGAGTTCATGTGTAGGAAACAACGAAAGCCCTTAATTTGTTTTGGTTTTTTTTAAAGCATTTGATTTGTTAAAGAAAAACACTTCAGAAACATATGCCAATATATGTTTTGTCCAATTTTTTAATAGCAAAAATAAAAAAAATAATGCCAAGTAGTTCTTTGCTATTAACTTTTTTTTTTCTTTTTTTTATTTAAACATTTCCCAACGCTCAAAATCATACAACATTTCATTCTAATTGCAACCTCAACTCTCTATGATATTGTCTAATCACATTGCACTTTGAGTATGCTTATATGTTTTTAAGTTATTTTAAACACCTGTTTTTAATTTTAGAAGTTTTAATCTCATCTATATCTTCATTTATTGTAGGTCTATGATATTTAGAGTGATATTTGCTAATCTTGATGTAGTAGTGCTATAATTTGAAACTGTTTTGGTAACTCCATAGCTATAAATAGTGTGAGCAACGATAGCATGTTTGTATGTGAGCACACATGCATGTGCACATACATACATATATGCATACATATATAGGCGCTTGTGTTTTTTGTTGCTGAGAATCACTAAACAAGCTTGATAAGTTAAATAAAGTGGAAGTATATGCTTATGAAAAAACTGGCTCTTTAGGGAACGCATTGAAAAAAAAATCAGTAGCAAAGAGGGGATTTTTATCCTATAGTGGGCAAAGCATACACATAAATAATGGATCTTTATGATGTATGCATAATGAAAACTTTTAAGCGAAGTGGAAACATAAACTCTGACCTTATAAGCGTAAGCTTTGAACTCCATATGGTTCAAATGATTTGCTACATAGGCATCGCATTTGGGAAGAGCTTTTGGAATCACTAAAAACTATCTTTGAGGCAAGTTTTAAAACAATTTGATGAAGCTTTGTTGGCTTAGTTACTAAACTGATTCCCTTTTAGTTGATAGAAAGAACTCAGATACATGGGATTGAGTTTATTTTTCTTTAAAAAATCATGCTTTCTTCTTTATCAGAGTAATTGCTTTATGTCTCCTAATGGATAAGAAAGAGAAACTTTGCTAGTTCAGCTTGAATTTGTTTTTTAGAAGTCTGAACATGTATAGCCTTGTCAAAGGATAATATAACTATACTGTAATAAAAGGGCTCTGCAAAGGATTTCCTGTGAAGTTATGCAGCTTATTTGATCATGCTTCCATCTTATATTTAGCATTTACATCATGGAATTGTATGGACAAGTATTATTTGTTCTTAAACAAGGACACCTAGCATTTGCGTCATGTGATTATATAGATAAGTATTTTTGGTTCTTAAACAAGGCCAAATTATAATAAATAAAACAAAGAAGATACATTCAAAAGATAATTTTCTTATGAACAACAAATAAAAATACAATTTATGCTAAACCATGTCTTTGCTTGAGATGTGCTATTATACAAGCAAACAGTAATTATAGCAAATCTCAAGGAAATACATTATTTAGTGTAAACTGTCGGCTGATTTGTTGGATTTTATATAAACGTTTCTTTTTTATTTTCATTAGTCCCTGGCTTCTTAAATACTAATGTATGCATTGGTTTTCTGGGTGCATTAATTCCTACTTTTAAAACCCATGAGTGACTTTGTTTATATTTTTCAAGCGTAATGAAAATAATATTTGCTGTCAGGTGCTGCCTTATGATCAGCTAATGCAAGAGCTTGATGTTTCGAATGTGAGGGAGCTTGAAGACTTTCTTATTAATGAGTGCATGTATTCAGTAAGTTTTTCTGATGTAGTTCATCATTGCATTTGTATAAACTTTCATATAATTTTCATTTTTAATTTATGAGAAGGGTGCTTGCACCAGCACCCGACTTTTCCATAAAAAAATGTTTGAAATATATGTTCTATGGTAGAAATATGGTCTTTAAATTTTGCTATTTTTGTTAAAGGCCAAAAGCTTTTTTTTTTATTTATTATTTAAATTTTTTGTGTATTTTTTATGATGGTTGCCTTCCAATTCCAAACTCATTGGAGTCCTTGGACTTCTATTGTGAACGTTTTGTTTGATTTTTCATATCTATCATGATTATAGGTGCATTGGTATTTAAATTAATGCACATCCATTTTTTGGTTGTATTTAATTTTGTTTTCATTGCAATATATGTTATGTACTATTTCACATCTAGGGTGGCACCAGCATGATTTTGTAATGACATAATGACATATCCTATTCCAACTTGAACGCCAACTCTATCTTTCCACCTACCTTTCCTTCCCGCATCCTCACTTAGGCCATTTCTTATTTTATTGCTCCACTCATCTACAAAGTTCAGACCCCAAATTGCAGATTTATCTTTTTCAACACTTCTATTCATCCACCTGTTGGGTAAACAACATCCAGGTACTCTTTTGATGGCGTTTTTTTCAAGAGGGCACATCTTTCTATTCTTGCCACCTTTATATTATAGGCAATCCTTACCATTATTCCTTTTAGGCAGTTAAAAGATTATTCTAAAATTTTTTAACATCATTCTGTAATATATATTCCTTAAGAATTATTATTATAGGCTTACATGAAATCATTGTGTAACTATGGTGTGGGCCAGTCATATATAGAAATGCTCTTTACACCTGAGTCACCTCCCATGTTCTTGTTCCCAGGTATGAGTTAATGATTTATGAACTATTAATTTATAATTTGACGACCCACAACCTACCCCAATATACTGAAGATTTTTATTTTTTATTTTGGCCAATTCTACTGTATTTGATGGTAATTAATGGATGTGCCAAATAACTTATGGTGACGTATTCAATTTTCTGGTGAGCTGTTTTCTTTATATAAAAATTACATTTCTAATGATTTTACTTCTTTGTTCAATTAACTTTTGACTGCTAGACAAGGGTCTTCCGCTAAATATAGATTAAAAATTTGAGGTATAGCTACCTCAAACAGGTTTTAGGTCGATATTTATTTTAATTATTAAAATGCTATAAATGTGGCCATCTACATGTTTTATTCTTCTTGTGATCATAATATGGCGTTTCTTGGCATCATGCTTTGTATTGTCTCCATCCTCTGTGCTTAGCCATGCAGTAGACGAGGTATCTTGTTCTTGAAAAGCAGTCTTCCTACCTTTCCAAGTTTTTTTAGATTTACATGGCCATATTGTCCTTTCTGATCTTGTGGTGTCTCCATGAGTGATGGATAGTTTCTGTTGTAGTTGTGCATGAAAAGAAATCCCATTTGAAATTTCATGATGTCATAATATATTATGACATCGTTACTGGTGAAGTTTTCCTTATGATCTCAATGTTGGAGTCAACTTTATTATAGTTGTGGATGTGTGAAGTGCTGCTTTTAAAAGTAGATTTCTTACACTCTCAGTAAAAATCAGTGTAAAGATCTGGACACTTCACATTCCTAAATCCTTCTCCGTGCAGATCTACATTGATTTCATTCATGAATATGAACAACTCAATTGCAATGTTTTAATTAATGAACGAGCAAAGATAAATATTGAATTTGAAGAAGAGAATGGTTTTCTTATTGTGGGTAATAATTCTTTGAAGCTTTTTTACTCAACAAATTAAAATGACTTGCGGCTATTGGTTTGATCAATATTAGTAATTATAAGTTGTCATTTATGCGCTTGTTTGGAAATAATAATATGCAAAATCTTGGTTCAAATTTATGATTTATGACCCTAATGCATGCATATGTGCCCGTTTAATAAAATGTCAGAGTAATTTTTTTCATTGGGTTTAGCCTTGTTCGGGCATGTGTGTGTGCCTCATTGGCCAACCTACTTTATCGATACTTGTTAGAGCAAACTCTATATAAAGAGAATACTTACCTTATAAACAAAGTGGGATTAAGCCTTTTTATTAGCCTTGAAAAGCACATGATTATGTCTTTGAAATACTTTTTGAAATACTTTGGACAGTTGCTTGAAATACTTTGGACAGTTGCAAAAAAAAAAAAGCTGTTTGAAAAATCCCCTACTTTTTCAAGGACAATATGAAAATTAGATAGAATCCATTAATACTAGTGTCTTTTGGACTATGAGTCACTATGTATGATAAGGCATGCTGCATCAATATATAATATATATATATATATATATATATTGATGTTGAAATTCAGAATAATGTGGAATATTTATATTGATATGAAAGGGTGTATAAATAACCCTTAAATGAATTCTAGAATAGGAAAGACAATAAAAGTAAATAACAGGAAAGTAAAGATATAACACTTATTATCACTGATTAATCAATTCATATTAATTGTTTGGAGATAAAGAAAACAACATAAAATAAGAAAACCTAAAATAAGAAAGGAAATAAATCCAATGCAAGGAAATGATTTATTCCTCATAACTTCTCACAGGAATAAATTATTTCATAATATAACTTTTAACATTCTCCCTCACCTCAAGTTGAAACATGGTTGAAAATTAGGTTTAACTTGGATTAGAAAACATCTAACAATGGGCGAGGAAGATCTTGTGAGGTAGAACTTGTAGTCTTCATCCCATACTGCGGTTGTCATTGACTGCAGTTCCGGCAATGTTTATTGGTAGGCGAAAGGCTACTACAAGTAATGTTGTAGAGGAGTTTGCAGAGAAGTAGACAACTGTAATTGTATTTTACTGCAGTTTTTGCAGTGTTTGTGTCCTATAGGTAAGCGGAAGGCTCCTATAGGTAATGCTGCAGGGGAGTTTACAAGGATATAGGCAATCTGTAGGAAAAGCTAACTTCTAGTTGACTACGATTGTCATTAGCTATAGTTTCTGTAGTGCTTGTAGGTAAGCAAAAGACTCCTCTAGATAATGTTGTAGAGGAATTTGCAGGGAAGTAGACAACCTCCAGAAAAAACTGCAGGGTATGACCTGCAGAAAAAAACCCAAAGGAGGGCTTGCTACATAGTCAATATGCAATAGTTCTTTATGGGGAAAAAAATTTTGGACAACCAACAATAGAAAATTCTCCACGATACAGATCTCTACGGGAGGAAAAAAGCAACAGGAACAACAACTGTTGGGAAACCGCAGCTTGCTTTCTGGAGGCCGACAAAGTCGAAGCTTCTGGCTTGCTTCCAATCGAAACAACAATTGTTGTTTGCTTTCTGGAGGCTGACGGTCGAAGCTCCCGGCTCGGAAAGGGTCAACCCACAATTCAAGCCTATAGGAAGAGAAGATAAAGTCGATTTTTCAAATAAAAGATGAGTGTCCCTCCCTTCCCACATGGAGGATGGCAGGAAGGGAGTCCGGCGGTTCTGGAAGGAGGGTCGGCGACTAGGGTGTGAACTTAGACTTTGATACTATGTTGAAATTCAGAATAATGCGAAATATTTTTATTGATATGAAAGGGTGTATAAATAACCTTTGCATGAATTTTAGAATATGAAAGACGATAAAAGAAAATAACATGAAATAAAAGATATAACCCTTAATATATTCAATTATTCAGTTCATATTAATTGTTTGGAGATAAAGGAAACAACATAAAATATGAAAGGAAATAAATCCAATCCAAGGAAATAATTTATTTCTCATAACTTCTCACAGCAATAAATTATTTTCTAGCATAACTTCTATCTCTCTCTCTCTCTCTCTATATATATATATAGATAGATATATATAGTGCCATCACTTGTGGCCTGTTGATAGAGCAACCTCTTTGAAGGTCTTAAGTCCACTCATGTCACGGGTTCGAATCCCCTTCTGATCAGTTTGTCGGTAGTGAGAGTGGTCCTCGAATAACTAGGTACATGAGGGTGGCTAGGGGCTCGTATAATAGTCTCCGACCATTCTTTTAATATATATGTATGTATGTATAT
>NW_018164644.1:3466791-3478985 GCF_001263595.1 Phalaenopsis equestris
CATTCTTACATATATATATATATATATATAGATTTTGTGTGTGTGTCTGTATTATTGAAAATAGAGTACATGAACATGCATTGGATATATCATTATAATATCATATCTTTAAAAAAAAATAGTAATTACAAATTAAATAAATATAAATTAAATTTATATCATGATTATTTATTTCAATTACTCATAAAATAAGCAATATATTTGATTTATTAAATACCTTTAATTTAATTCTTGAAGAAAAACAGCATAACCTTTCATATCAATAGTTTGAAGTTGTGAAAATTGGTTCATCAAAAAACGAAAAAAGAAAAATAGAGTAGAAGGGACAAAATAAAATTAGGATTAAGTCGTATGTAATATTTTTTTAAAATAGAGTAGAAGAGGTGGCTTAATTATATTTTAAATTTTAAATTTATTTATCTAAATCTGCGTTTCAGACACGTTTCCATTATATACTTTTTAATTTCTCTTAATTAAACGTTCAAATGACATGTACGTCGTGGTGGCACATATGAGTGCCCTACTTGTTCCACATTACGTGCTTCATTAATATATAGTGTCAGCACATCATAGGCAACAAACATGATTTATAAGAATTTGTTGAAATATGGAATTTCAATAATCTTTTTTTGTTTATTTGAAATCATGTCTAACCATCCACATTATACCGAAGACATGAGAGCTATTTAATGTGGTGTGATGCTTTTAAGCCATGCATCAAAACCTGAATGTCATGAGCGTTCTAGAGGTGCTTAAATTCTTATAAATGGTGGCTGACTTTATACTCGTATAGGTGATCCATCAGGTGTGTCATGCACCTTGATAAACACACCATTCTGTCTGAACTATGGATTTTTTTAAGGTAAACTCAAACTTATGACTGCAACTTCACACTATCCAACACCAGAATGGGAGACTCAAATAATTATTTTAAATTTATAAGCTAGTATACTAAGCTAATTGGTGATTTGTTCTAACTCATATGAACTTATTTCACGGGATTACACTAATTTAGGTTGTGTTCCTATTATTATCAATCTTTTGTTTGCAGGCATAAATCCAGTCCCCATCAAATTATGATGAACTTGGTTTGTCCCAGCTGGTTTAGTTTGAGGATCCGCCATATTCATCTTTTTCATAACACAATCTAGGATTATTATCCCGTTCATTTACATTTTACTGTTACTTCACAATATTATGTCTTAGGTATATATATATATGCTGCTATGGCTTTGCATCTTGTCAATGTTGATGTAAACAGAAGATAATTGATCTTAACCATAATGAAATATGGACCAAATGATTTCTAACCCATTCTACCTCTCCATCCATTTTCTAAATATCTAAGCAACACTGTTTTTATCAGATATAGTAAATAGACACTCTCAAGTTTTACAGCCAAATTTTCTTTTCTAGGATTTAGTAAAAGAACCTTAGCTTAAAACTCACATTTTAAGATATGTTAAATTGGGTAACTGATTTTAGTAAAGTTCATTTAACATTTGGTTAATTTTCTTAAAAAATGTTCTCTTTTGGATATGGTTTGCTGATAGAAAATAGTTCCTTTCTGCACAACACCCACAAATATGACTCGCTTTTGTGACATCATTCATTTTATTTTTGTGCTTGAATACACTGCACATTGGTTGGAAACCAAGTGAAGAATTCTAAGGTGCCGAAAATAAAACTTCTATTTATCCTTTGTTACTCCATTTGATTTAAGCAAATAACATGGTGTGAATTTAAGGAATTTTAATATTATTATCTGCTTTAATTGGAACTAGACCACTTAATTTTCACATCCATTTTATTCTTAACCTCACCTTTATTTTTCATGAATTTCAACTACGTTTTATCTTCATATCTGTGAGTATCAATTAAATTCATCAATAAAGGTATCGGCATCCCTAGACATGAATTTTACTATCACCTAAATCAAACTATTAAATCTGGCATGTTTGGCATTTTCTAAGGCTGAAATAAGATATCCTTCCTAATTCCTTGCTCTTTCATTTTTTTTAATGGAAGAAAATTAACATTTTCATAATCTTCAATTCCATGAATCCAGACTGTTGAACATAAGAAGATTTTTTATTCATTGAATGAAAGCTGTTTAACTTTTAACCTTAAATTCTGTAAGACATTACACTTAAAAATCTTAAAAGTGCCCAAGCCATTGTTGCAAAGTGCTCTTTTTCCACAAATAAGCTGTTTTTTGTTAATGCAACCTTATAAGTCTCAAACATAATTTTTAACAAAACTTCTCCTGGAATTGAGATTGAATTAAAATTATCTAATTTAAGGAACATGTAACACATCCATAAGGTAAGGGCTTTTCTTAAAGTTAGCATGAGGTTAGTCTTTCCCGTTTTAACAACATATGTGGGCCTTGAATCTCCTATGAAGACTTGTATTTCTCCTGCTATAAGTGAAAGAGGTGAAGTAGTTCGCATCGGCTCAAATTGTCTATGTTGCTCTAGATTCAATCTCCCTTTCTATTTCTTCCATTAGGTTCCATTTAGTGATCAAAGCAACTATTTTATCTTCAATTTCTAGCAAGTTCTTCTTTGAATTTGGCATAACTTTTACTGAGCTTGTATTGTCAAGCACAATGAGTTGATTTATCTTATTTATTATTATTTATTTATTTATTGCCTTAAAATGTTTGTTCCTTGTTTTTGCATGGTAAGAATTCTTGATATTTCTTGAATTGTTATCACTCCATTCTACAAAATTAGCCTTTGAAGTAAAGTTATGTGCCTTCTTTTGTTTCTCCTTTTACTTGTTGTCTCTAATATCTTGTTGCCCTTTTATTATCATCCCATTCTTGTGTTCTTTATTATTAATTTGGTAATTTTTCCACTAGTGCAGTTGTCACAACCCGGCCTTAGAATTTAGTGTTAACCAAGGTGAGAACGGATGGCCAAATGGTGAAAGTAAATATTTTTAAATAGTAACATTAGTTCATAATAACATTCAACTATGAAAGAGTCACTAATCCATACTACATAAACAAACATCCTCTAACAACACACTTTAAATCATCCCGTTTGATACTCTGTAGAATAAGTAATATAATAAAAATGACAGCATAAAATTTAATAGTCTGTTAACTATTTTCAAGAGTTTATCTTCTTCTATAGATAAAGTTTGTCCTATCAGTCATATCTGTTTAACGGAGTTTTTCATGAAAGAACAATTAAGTAATAGGTTAAGTTTACAAAATTTTAGTAGATAATTACTGTGTTAGTGTACATCAAATTTTTTTATGCTTAATGAATATTCAAAGAAATACGTTGATCAATATATTAAGCAAACTTTACTTTTTTTAAATAAAAAAATTTATTTCAGCATAATAATACAATGTATCTTCATTCTCTTAATTAATTTAATTTTTCATTTTTTTCTTTTAAAAACATCATATGAGTACCTTAATAAATTTGTACCAATTAAGTTAGTTTTATTATTCTTTTATTATTTTATATAAATAATGGTACAATCATTATCATTTCTTTTACTATTTCAGCATGATAATCGATTGCATTTTCATTTTCTTAATTAATTTCATTTTTCATTTTTTTCTTTAAAAAACATCATAGGAGCACTGTAATAAATTTGCATCAATTAAGGTACATCTTTTATAATTTTTTTTTATCATTTTATACCAAAAATTGTACCATCATTATCATTTCTTTTAGTATTTTGTACTAATATAGGTACAACCATTATCATTTTCTTTATAATTTTGTACTAATAAAAGTACAATCATTATTTCTTTATTCATTTTGTACTAAGGGTATAACCATTAATATAGTTTTTTTAACATGTCCGAGTACAATAATGTCTTCCGCTAGTATTATTAAGAATTGACTCCTATTAGCCAATGTTTTCAAAGCACAAAACACAATACAATGTGCAAAATTTTTTTTTTTGTTTCAATTGCAAAGTGCAGAGCGAAGCAGCTCTTTTATCAACCAAACGCTAATAGCTTATACAAAACTATTAATGTATAACTTGATGCAAATATTAAGGTTAAACCTGCAAATTAAAATTGCAAATAATTTGTTATAGTTTGTTGAAATAATTTAAAACATAAAAATTGCAAAATAAATCTTCAAATTAACTTCAACATATCTCAGAGGCAAAGTAGGCGTCACACGATTTTCTTCATTTTGCTTTTGAAGCGCGCTTCAAACCACGCTTTAAAAATATTATGATAAGGGCTTAATTGTATATCTTTCATTTAATTTATATTTAATTTCTTTTAAATCAATAAAACTATTTATTTTACATTTTGTGCAATGCAAAAGATGAAGCAATGATTTTATTTTTTCCGTTATTTATTTCAATCATAGAAATACTTGATCTTTTTTTTAGAGCACAAATACCTTTAAATAAAAGAAAATAAATTTAAAGCAAATAATACAAGAATGACTTAAATTAATGTTTAGGATACTTCTTTATAAGCTTATTATTTCACTTTATTTTTTTTAATATCATTTATATTAATTAAAAGTGTGCTCGCATGCGCGCGCACACACACACAAAATAAATTAAATAAATTTAATGATTGTACAAAAAATATAAGTTAAATGAAAGATAAATGAGTAAGTTTATCAGGATTCACTCTCTTATTGGTACAAAATGTTTAAAAATTGATAATGGTTGTACCTTTCTTGGTACAAAATGATCGATAAATGATAATGGTTTTACATTTGTTGATAAAAAATGGTAAAAGAAATTGTAAATGTGTATTTTTATTGGTAAAATTTTTCACGGCACTTCTGAGATGACTTAAAGGAAAAAATGAAAAAGAAAATGTAAAGTTTACTTGATAGATTGATTGTATCTTTCTTGGTACAAAATGATAGGTAAAATTGTAATGGTTATATATTTGTGGGTAAAAAACTATAAAAGAAATGATAAATGTTGTATTTTTATTGTCATAAATTTTTTCCCATACTCCTAAGATGACTTGAAGGAAAATAAATAAAAAATGTAATTGATTAAGATAATTAAATAAATATTTTTATAAAAAAAATGTAAAGTTTATTTGATAGATTGATCAAATTCTTTGTTTGAGCATTCATGTTAGACATATGTATAAAAAAATTAGTGCATAATAAAGTTGTAGTTATTTACTAAATTGTTATAAACTTATCTTATTATTTAATTGTTCTTTCAAAAAGTAGTTATGCTATATTGATATAACTGATAGGAGGGAACTTATTTATAGGAGAACAAAAATTGTTAGAAATAGATAGTAGACGGTTGAATTTTATATTTGAATTATATGTTTTGTTACTTTTATTGTATATTGCTTGTTTTACTGTATCGATTTGGATGATTTTATGTATTTTTTTAAGTGTGTTTACTTGCATATTGTGGATTGGTGATTCTTTTATAGTTGATGATATTGTTGACTAATGTTACTATTTAAAATATTTATTGTCATTGTCTGAATATTCATTCTTACATTATTTCTCCAAGTTTTTGGGTCGAGCAGTGACAAAAGTGGTATTAGATAGGAGATGAACTGTTGAAAATCGGTAGTAGATTGTTTTGTTTATATGTTTTGTCACTTTCATTGTGTTATTGTATCAAGTTGAAAAATTTTATGTATTTTGTTGGTTGATGTGTGTTTATGTCTTGTGGAAAAGTGATTCTTTTATAGTTGAATGTTATTGTGGATTGTTGTAATTGATTAGAAATATTACTTTCACCGTATGTTCTTGTCTTGATTAACTCCAAGCTCCCCGAACGGGTCGGACATCAGTTGCAACAAAAGGTTTCAGGATATTGGTATCCTAATTTAAAAGTTTGCCTATGAGAAGATGAAATTTCTATACTTGAGAAGATATCCTTTTAGCATAGCCATTTGAACTTCTAGGAAATTTCCTTCCACACATTTTCTTTGGTCCAGCATTTTCAAGAGCGTTTAACTTTTTGAAGATATTTCCTATATCAGTAGCTGGTTAAACATCTAATACACATTAAAAGGCTCAGTGGAAAGTGTATTCAAAATACAGTTTTATAAATTTTCTCACTAGTCCACTCTTTTAAAATCTCTCATATTTTTAATCAAATTTAGCTATTTTGATGATGAACTTATTCTTGGTCTGCCATTTATTAAAATTGTCCAGAGAACTATTCTATTTCAGTAACATTGGGCATGAGCTTAGCTGTAAACATAACAAATTCATATTCTGCTTTTTTAGTTTTTGATAAGTATTACTCATATGTTATGTTATTGTTATTTAAAGAGTTCAAGTTGAAAAAACCTAAGTGTGCCTCAAGATATGTGAAACACTGTCCATGAAGATGGGAGTTCCATTCCTTTGAGTGAAACTTGCACCATAACATGTCTCAGTTGTCCATCTTTCACGATTCAAAAGGCTCTCTACATGAAATTTATTGATCATGCGTCAGAAAAGGAACAATTTTTATTTTGTGGTGCTCCGGAAAATGAATATGTGAAGGTTTACTGTTTTTTTGAGATTGATTAATAATTCATTTTGAAGGGGGTAGTTATAAACATGAAAAAGATGCAATGAGTTAGAATGACCGGCAAGTCTTGAAACTGGGCTTGATCCAACTCCTGCAAATGTTTGTCCCATGGTCTGGTCTATCCTACGCCCTTTATAAAGATCAGGCATCTCTATTTCAAAGATGAAGTGGCTCCAAAATGTTATTTTAATTTTTGAAAACAAATGATTTTGTTTAAAAACCTATGAAAATATAATTATATACCATGCCGTCTTTCTATACTGATATGTACCTTGTAATTTATATTCATTTTTTATGATAACTAAATGTTATTAAATTTTCCTTATACTGTGATGTTCGTGCAGGGAATTGTTAGAGGAAAACTCGATCAGTTGCGCAGATGTTTTGAGGTTTGAATCTTCTACAAAATTTCTCTTGTAGCCATATTTGTCATTACAACTACCTAAGATAGTTTATTTTTTATTCATTTTATCGGAACAGGTTCAATTTGCTGCTGGCAGGGATTTGAGACCAGAACAAGTAACCAGCATGATACAAACACTAGCTCACTGGTATTTCTACTCTTAAGTTTCCCTTTCTTAGTTTTTCTCACAGTATAAGTTTAGTAATTGGAAGTGCTTTCTATTTAATTTTTTTTTTCTTTGTCTCTATGTTTTTTGCATTATTAAATGATATTCATCATCATTATCACCATAAGCCCTATTCAGATTATTTAGGGTCAGTTTTATGACTTAGTAACTGTTCATTCTTCTTAAATGCTACTTGTTGAATGAAGTTTTTTTTTTGTGGGATTTTTTTTTTTTTTACAATTTCAGTTCATGTAACCTTTGATCTACCATTTATATTTTCTTAGGAACTTTAATTTAAATGGCTTTTGTAAGTATGTTATAAAGTATATAAAGTTATGAACTCAATACTACTACTTGAAGCAATCTTATTATAATTGGAAATTCTTTAGTCACTCTGCAACTGTTAATGTTGATGCGTAGTCTCATATATCTCTTTAATGACTTCAATGTAATTTTGACACGCATGTTTAATGTGCTTCAAAACAACTTTTGCGATACTCAATCATGTGCTTTTTTAAGATGGATATAAACCAAATGACAATCTTTTTTATGCCATCTAAATTTTTTTCATTAATTATTGTTTCTATGATATTTTCTGATATGAGATGCTTTTTCGATACTGGCATCCTCTTAGGTCTTGTTTGGTGCGGCAATTTTGGTGCAATGCGGTTTGAAACTGCTTTCTCGTGGGGGGTTTGGAAACAATTGTGTGGCTGCTTCGGGGCTAAATCGGGTGTAAACTTGGGCTGCGTGTAACACCCTCTGCGTTTCTTGTTTCGTTTTTCTCCTCACTGCCCTTTGTGTCTTTGCCCTAGATTCTTTGTTTCTTTGTCATTGCTCCTTCGCGTCCCTGCTGCCTATCTCGAGTCGTCTCTCTCTCATCTCCGCTGCTCTTCCCTTCCTCTCTCAGGGTATCCTCTATCATAATTTTTGCAATTTATGATTGATTTGGAATTCGTGGCTTTCTCAATGCGTTCTATCGTTTTATCACATGTGAAATTGATATTAAGCTATCAAAATGATGGGATTATGGATTTTGGTATCCGATACCCTTCTTTTTGTTGTTTGTGCTCCTTGCTCTACTCGGTTTGTGATTTTACGACATTTTGTGACTTGTTTTTTCTGTTCCTGGCCCCTAAAATGAATGAATCTTAAATTTGAGGGCCCTGGAATGGTTGGAATTGTAATTTGTGACATCTCACATTCAATTTTTGGGGCATCTGTGGTTTTTGAGGATGGGAATGTCCTTCTGGTATATGGTCTCTCTATTTTTTGTTTTGATCGGTTTGGGTGGTTTGCCCTCTTTCTCGGATGTGTAGTTTTGATGCAAAACAAAATAAAAACAATTTTTTGGCCTTGGGAAATTGATAGAGTAGAGGCATTGAATTGGGCTTAGGGTTATGAAAAATTGTTCAATGGTTTTGTGGATGCTTTTAGAGGAATACTTTTGTTATTAACAACACTATGATATAGAAGCAGAAAGATCATTTGTTCAGAAACAGCTGCAGCACAGCTGTTTCACAAATACAAAAAACAAATAAATAGTCAGCTGCTGCATAGCAGCTTTCTGTCATAGCTGCTGCGCGACAACTGCCCCAACCAGACCCTTGATCTTCGAAATTTCATTGAAAAAGATTATTAACCAAGTCATTATAATATTTGTCATCTCTATCTCACATGGACTTAAAAATTTACCTTTATGCATATTCTCATAGCTGACGTCGCTTCTTTTACTGGATCAAATTGTAATGAGCATCACTATTTTGCTCTTTATGCTTTTCCATATTAATTTCTTCTATGAAATTCCCATTCAATAATTTCTCAAAGTAATTATTTTATATTTCCTTCATGTTTTTGTCCTTAATTAAGATTATATTTGCTTTGTTTCTAATCCTTCTCATATTTTTAAATCCTTTATCTCTCACCTTTGCTTCTCTCTCTCTCTCTCTCTATCCCTCTGTGCGTGCGGATGCATATTGGGGCGTGAGTACGTGCGGGGCTGCGTGTGTGTGTGCGTCCGTGCGTTCACGTCTGTCTATCTATATGTATCCTATTTTAACTTTCTTTTAATTATTATTAGCCTTAATGATGGAGATGTGCAAGTTTTCCCTCAACATAAACCTTGAGCAAATAAATAAATGCCTGAGCATTGAGCAAATAAATAAATTCCTGAGCAAATTTTTATTATCTAGTAGTTAATTTGTAATTGCAATTTGCAGTTATTTGGACATGATATATGATATTGGCCTTTGAGAATGGTATTTTTTTTTTCTATCTTCTATTATCGGATTGGTTTATATGGTCTGAGGTGGGATTAGATTAGTGTGGTTTGTGCTTGATCTTAAAGTTTAAATTCTACATTTCAGTATCTATTCTCTGTTTTTATTTTTTATTTTTTTGAACATGGGTTATTTACATTTGTGAAAAGTTTCATGCTTAATGTTAAGTTAGGGTTTTCTAAGTTATGGTTCAATTGCTTTCTGTTTCAGCGCACCGTTTGTCCCTTTTCTTTTAATCGCACATCTTTAGGATGATTTCACAAGAGAAACCCGTGCCGCTGAATAATAATTATAGTCTTCATTATTATAATAATAGTAATAGTCTGTTGATGATATTATAGTCTTCATTATTGCTATTTTTACTTCTACATGATTTTTATTTGATGCTTACGATGGAATCAAAGTTTGAATTTTAAGATTATCTTTAATTGAATTGTGTTAAACTTGTGCTAATCATATTTACTAACCAAGAGATGAGAAATCTATAGATAGATGGTTTGAGGTATATAATGATTTAATTTATTTTTTTTTCATTTTAGTTTTTTTATCTTATGTGTGCATGTTTGATCTCTGATTTCTTTTAGTACGTGGTATAAATTGCGACAACCCAATTTTGAGACAAGTTATCATTTTCTTATTTTGGCATGAAACCTGTTTGGCACTATAGATATATATATAGATATTATATTACTGTGCTTAAATTGATTAACTAAAATTCTGATTGTAGTGAAGAAATTGTTTTTGCTCATTCATTTAACTTGTTCTAATTTTCTTAGATTTATTATCATTTGGATTCTAATTTTTTGTGTTTTGTTTGTATCCAAAAAAAGTAAGCTTTTGTGTATTTAATGGTCATTCCTGATTTACTCAATGAATTCTTAAATTTTTATATGATTTACATTGATTGCATTATTCTTGTTGCATTTTAAAACTTAAACTGAAAATTGTACTACATCACTTATTGGTATTTCATATTTATTACCTTTTAAAGGAATATCTTGTACCTTCAGGTCTACTTTTATGTGCATGACAGTTTTGACTCTCTCATGGCTTCTGGGGAAATCATTTTAATAGAATTAGCTATTTTATTCCACATCATGCTTGAATTACCTAAATAATTTTTACTTTGTCTCTTTTAACAACCTTATTTTGGAAGATTAATAATTTCTCACTTTTTAAAATTTTCTTCGTATCCTTAGACTAATTAGTGATTTTATTTCCTTTTTTTTGTGCTGGTGGGGAGCATTGTGGTACTAAAGATTTTTTTTTAATTCAGTTAAGTATTTGATATAAGACATTCTATAAGTTGGTGTAGTAATAAAATAAGAAAATATTTATAATCATGTAAATAAATATAGATTTAAAAATAGGTTCTAATTTTTTTCATGATTTGAATTCATGGAATTTTGATTTTTTTCTATGCTTTAAGTTCTTGCTATCTTGATTTTTTTTTCTTTTCATGAATATTTGAGATAAAATTGTGGGTTCCTATAATAAGAAGATCCATAACTCTCTCAATTTGCTGAATAATTATCTTCTATCACTAGCTTGCTAATAATCTTCTGAAGTTATGTTTTTAGTTTCTTTGTGAAGGCACCAGTCAAATGATCCCTTGTAGAGATATATAATATACAACTTTAATTTTTATCTATTTAATATACAACTTTAATTTTGATTTTCATCATAGAATTAGATGGAGAAAATTAAAAGACACATAAAATTATTTTTATGAGTAAAATTCAAGATTCCAAAATTTGGGATATTCATGAAGAAGCAAATGTTATGTGGGATAAAATAACAAACAATATTAAACAAGTAGCAAAAAATGTGCTTGGAGAATCAAAAGAAAAAATTTTTATAAATAAAAATAGTTGGTGGTGGAATAATAATGTGCAAAAAAAAATAAAATATAAGAAGTTATGTTATAAAAATTGGTTTAAATGTAAAAGTTTATAGAACTGAGAAAAATATTAAACGGCCCGCGGGGAGTCTAAAAGAACAATTTATGACGCTAAAAATTCTGCTTTTAATGATCTTTATAATGGATTAGATACTAAGGAGGGTGAAAAATATATGTATAAACTAGCCAAACAAAAAAAAAAGAAAAGTAAAGATTTAACTCAAGTAAAGTGTATTAAAGATGAAAATAAAAAAGTACTTTTCTTAGAAAAAAATATTCAACATAGGTGAGTGAGTTACTTTGATAAACTTTTTAATGAAGGTTATGAAAATACGATCGCCCTTAGTGATTTTAATATCGTGAATAATAATAAAACGTTTTACTTTTTGCTGTCGCATTAGTAAAAAAGAAACCAATGGTGGAAAGTCTGTAGGATCTGATGTTGACCTCATTTTTGAGGTCATTTCTTTTTCCTTAAGGTTTTAGGATCTAGCTCTAGGAGTTCCTATTGACTATCTTAGAAAACTAGAATTGAGACCCACCCTTTTAGAAATTCTAACCACTTCCTATTTTTCTTTGATGTCTAACATTTATGGCATAAGACCATCGTCGTATGAACGAGCGGTTATGAACTATTTTGTGAAGACTCAAGGGAAAAGTTCCTAATAGGATTCCAAGCCCTAGGAAAACATCATCACGAGTTTTTCGTCACATACACACACCAAATGCACAAAATTCACAAAATTGCACGAAATCGGACTTCCATTAAGCCCAGAGGACGGGTGAAACCTTCCCCGGATGACCTCCGACGATAAATTGGACTGCACCAACGCGTCCGGGTCACCAATTTTAGCTAGGAATGACACCCATTTTGCTAGGGCTTCGCACATGGATAAATCACATGAAATTTGATATCTATATATATATATATATATATAT
>NW_018164644.1:3479005-3482837 GCF_001263595.1 Phalaenopsis equestris
CAATCACATCTTAAATATTATATATATGTATATATGTATGTATATATATATATATATATATAATATAATATAATTCTTTTTTTTTCCCCTAACTCACGCACCCTATCCTGCCTCCCTCTCCCATTCGCGAAATCATCCGCCTCTCCCTCGGTCGCGTGCCCTAGCCGAGCCTGGTTCTCCTCGCGTGATGCGCTGGCTCGAGGTCCCCTCGTCGTACCCTCCCCGTGCTCCGTCTCTGGCCAAAGCTTCTACGCCGTGCCACGCGAGCTGCTCCTCTGCCTAAAAGCTTCGCCTCTATCGTCCTCTCCTCACGCGATGTTTGTCGCTTCTCTTGGCTCGGCTCACCGCCCAGGTGAGGGATGATATTCTTCTTCCTCCCTCTCTTGCTATAAAAACCCCATTTGGGGAGGTCCTTAGGGTTGGCCGAAAATTTTTGGAGAGGTGGAGGTGCTGTCAAAATCTCCTCTAAGTCTCCTTGGTTCGATTTTCCTTGCTCTGTTCATCTCGTGTGCTTGAGGCCTTTTGGAAGTGCTGTGGAGAAGATTTGTGGAGGTTTCGTGGCCGAAAATTGAAAGGAAGGGGGAGGTGCTGCCATTTTTGTGTCTCATTTTCTTCATTCTGTGTGTGTGTATTTGAGGCATTGGGAAGTCTTTGCCTTCTCTTGGGTAAGCTTTAATGAGGAGTGGTGGCCGAATTTCTGCAAAGAGGAAGTGCTGCTAGATTTTTGTGGCTTATTCGGTTTTCTTGCTGGTTCACTCGTTACCTTTGCTTGGTTGCTTGTTTGGCCATTGAAATTTTCGGTTGAAGCTTTGATAGGAGGAGGTGCTATCAATATTTCGGCTTAATTCCTCTTCCTTTAGCCTATCTGGTGTTTGGTTTTTACTGTCTCTTTAAAAAAAAAAAAAAAAAAAACAGGTGTCTTCTTCCTTTTCTTGTTACCCTCATTTCTTCTGCTTTCCTTCATTTCATTCGCCGCCTTTACTTTTCTTTGCTGCTTGGAAGAGCTTAACTTAATTGATATACATATATATGTGTGTGTGTATATATATATATATATATATAGACCCTGCTTAAATCTTGCCATGAAGCAGCCCTTGAAAACATTGATTCCCCTGGCCTCCTTCTTGGGATGTGCAAAGTGCAATGTGCATGAATATGAGAGTTTGGGTTCTTCTTGAACCCAAATAGAAGTGCTAGACCATCTGCTTTTGGTTTCTTATACATGATTTTGTTTAAAAGAAAAGCGGTATATTAGCAGATGTGAGCAGATTTTTGGTAGGCCTCAAAATTTTAGGATGTTTTCTTTAAGTTTGCTGAAATTGAACTTTGGAGCTGAATGTGTGGAAAAAATGCAATTTTTTCTATTTTATTTGTTTCGTTTCATTGAGCTACAGTTAGCTTTGTTTTATGATTTCGATACTTGAGAAACAATCACATCGCTTTCATTGGATTTATATTTTGAATATTTTGGAAAGAATCGTCACCTTTTTTTTCTTTTTCGCTTCATTTCCGAAATTTTCGCGTGGCTCATTTGTGAAATTCTGAAACTTTGGGTGGCTTACTTGCAAAAAAATCTGAAATATTTGTGGGGCTTATTTGCAAAATCTGAAACATTTGAGTGTTATATTTGCAAAAATCTGAAATATTTGTGGGGTTTATTTGCAAAACCTGAAACATATGGGTGTTATCTTTGCAAAAATTTGAAAACATTGGTTGGCCTATTTGCGAAATTGGCCTATTTGCGAAAATGCGAAAATCTGAAATGCATGATAGGTGGGATGTTGATTCAAGGCTCTATGTTCATTCCCTATTATTGCTACGTGTTTTCCCACTTGTTGAGACTCAATTTTGGCTCTTTGGAGTTGGATAAAGACTAAAAATATTTCTCCGCTTTCACCATGTTGGATTTATATCTTATTATAAACTTTTGATGAAGGATGTGATTAAATTATTTTTGACATTGGTATGTTTTTTCTAGAAGGCTAGGGAATTACTTCTTTCATTAATTAGTGTCTCTTCTTTTATGAAATATAAAAGGGCTTGTAAAACTTCATTTGGAGAAAATATAGGGTTGATGTAAATTGAATTTATAAAAGGGTTTGGAAATTCATGAAATTGCCATGCGTTGATGAAAAATGAGAAAATGATATTTTTTTAAGATTGATTCAAGAACCTTGAGGCTTGATTTAATGAAGTTCAAATTGCATTTTTGAAGTTTTATTTATTAAAGCTTGATTTACATGTTGAGGCTTTCATATATCAATTTGAATATTTTAAGTGTTGATTTTTGGAGATCGCCTTTTTACCTTTTATGAATTTAAACGTTCTTTTTAGACCGATACATTCATGATTTCGTTTTAAGCTTTATTGATTCGACTTCGTTTTAAAAATGAATCGGTCACCTTTTCGTTTTTTTTAACGGTCAAGTTAAAAATGAGAATTTCCGATTTAATTATATTCAGAAATGATTCATAATATTAAGGGAAATATGAAAAGGAAAAGAAAGTTTAAAAATAAGATTTGGATCTTGGAGGTGATAAAATCTAAAGGGGGGATAGAATAGTGAACCATCTACCGTTCCTTTTGCATATGAAAGATAAAATTGTAAATTCGAAGAATAGTTGGGGGTTGGAAGAAAGTGAGAGTTTAGATAACAATTAGGGACCTGGATTGGAAATATTAGTAGACCTGCACTTAGGTTCCTTAAGTTTTGAATCAACTTAAATCCAACTACCCTAAGTAGGATTGAAACACACTTCACAACCCTTTTGCCAAAACTATAGGTTTATCCCCTAGGTTTCAGGAGTCTGATGGTGAACTAAGCTTAATCTAAAGATGTTTGAGGGTTAGTTGAAAGACACTTAGTTGAAGTTAAACACTTTAAGACACCTCATGTAAACTAAAGTGTAGGCTTTCTAGATCTTAGAGAGCACACTTTGAGAGAGTTTATCATCCTAATTTTCAAGTAAACCTAAGAAGCTAAACATCTGACCCCAGTTCATGAGATGACTAGGACACTAGACATGAGGGTGCACTAGATTGTGATTCATGACTGATTTAATTAAATCAAATAAGGAAATTCTTACCTTAACTTGACCAAAACTGAAGCTCAATGCTCCGGGATTTGAGTTTGTCTTACACTCAAATCCTCCTGGCAATTGGCGACATTCCAATATCACATATGAATTTCCTATTTTTGGTCCTTTATGTGTGATATTCCAATAAGTTGCCGGTCCCAAGCCCGGATGAGAAAAGTGGAGGGTTGCGTTAGGTAGTCGACAGCCAGCGTAAAACTTGTCGAAAAAATCATGACATGAATCCTTTTGATCATTGTGTAAGTGCTAGGGCGTCCCCTGGAAGCGACGCGCTGTATAGCCTGAATACAGTGAAAAGTGTGCAAGGGCCGCTACACCGGCGCCCGGGTGTAGTGTTAAATAAGCAAGAGTTCCCACATTACGGGCGAATGCGGGTAAAGAGGTTAGTTCATGAAACTAATGATTCTAATATTAGGATAGGATCTTGCAATATAGAGACACTCTCAATGACAAATTAATGGAATTAGTTGATATTATGATTCATAGGAAAATTAATATCTTATGTATTCAAGAAACTAAGTGGGTTGGAGAAAAGACTAAGGAGATTGATAATTTAGGTTTTAAACTTTGGTATTCTGGTAAGAGTCGCACTAGAAATGATGTACGTGTGATTATAGATAAAAGTTTGAAAGATAATGTTGTAAAAATTAATAGAGTTGGTGATAGAATTATAGCTCTTAAGATTATGATTGATACTAAAATTTTTAATATTATAAGTGCTTATGCTCCTCAAATAG
>NW_018164644.1:3484645-3487896 GCF_001263595.1 Phalaenopsis equestris
ATTGAATGTAATTTTAGTAGTAATAGCTCTAGTGACAGAAGTGTGACTTTGGGTGATCAAATTATTAAAAGGTGTGAACGATTTAGATATCTTGGGTCCGTTGTCCAAAGCGATGTTGATATAGATGGGGATGTTAATAGTAGAATTCAAGTTGGTTGGTTGAAGTGGAGGAATGCTTCGGGCCTTTTGTGTGATAGAAAAGTACCGCTAAGACTGAAAGGAAAATTTTATAAGATGGTGGTGAGACCTGCAATGCTCTATGGCGCTGAAGGTTGGCCTTTAAAAGCGAAGCATAATAATAAGTTAAGTGTTGCCGAGATGAGAATGATTAGGTGGATGAGTGGCTTTACACTTAGAGACAAAATGCGGAATGAATATATTCGTGATAGGGTTGGTGTAGCTCCTGTGACAGACAAAATTAGAGAAAGTCGTCTTAGATGGTTTGGTCATATTAAACGTCGACCATTAGATGATCCGATTAGGAGAGTAGATGTTTTAGATTCGACTTGTGTTAAGAAAGGCAGAGGTAGACCTAGGAAGACTTGGGCTTATTGTATTAAAAATGATCTTAATTTACTAGAACTAAATGAAAATATGACACTAAATAGGACGCAATGGAGAAAAAGGATTCATGTAGCCGACCCCACGTAGTGGGATTAAGGCTTTGTTGTTGTTGTTGTTGGTTCTTTATGTGTGATATTGTATTTTATTTTATTTGTTTGTCTTTTTTGTATGATTTATCTGTTTCTGTTAAGTCTTTTTCAGGTCATACTTTCCTCTTTTACACAACACATAATAACTAAACTTAAAGGAGCAATGAACCTTTCAGGTGTACAAGTTTAATTTATATTACAACATTTTATTTTTCCAGCATGTTATATTGTTCTCATAGCCTATTATACTATTTTCCCAGCATGCTATACTGCATTTTCTTTCTACTGTACACTATACTGCCCTTTTCTGTTATACTGCATGCTTAGTTACTTTGATACGCTATGCCTTAGTTTAGGATAACCTAGTGGTTAGGTGTATTTTCAAAACTAAAATTAAACCAGGAGGTGCTACTACGAGGAGCTTGGAGCGAATATCGTGGGCAGCACGGCGAGAAACAACTTCAAGGTGGATCTGCAACAGCAAAACATCAAAACACATCACATAAACACATTCACATCACTCATCACTTCATTTAGTTTAATTAACAACTCATAGGATCACCCTTCAGGCTTTTGCACAACTCTGTTGTGCAATTATAAGTCATAACACTTTAGGATTCCGAGGTTACCGTGCTGTACGGCGTAAATTCTCCTATCTTTTTAGGCTATTTGCACAGTTCGATATTGTGTAAACATAAGTCTTAAATCTTAAATAATTTGCAGGATTGAAATATCAAATAAACATCATTTCAAAGACATAAAGCCGATCAATAAGATTGTTGGGAGTTCACCAAGGTTTTCCCCGGATCTGTGATATCCCCTACTTTTTTTTTCTTTGGATTCCTTAAATAATTATTTCTATTTTGAGCCATTCCCATTTGATTTTCCTATGTCCAATCGTGAAAACCTAAACTTTGAAATCTTGAAGGCAAAACCACCTGATCTTAATCGAGAGTTTTCTTAAGTGATTTCAATCATTTAAGATGTAATTAACTATAGGAGCTTGCCTCTATAGGGAATCTGAAACCCAAATAAAATAAACTCTATCTAATTTTTTATGTTAGGTAGGGAAACTTGTTGGTCTTTTTATAAAAATATTTCGTAGACCAAAACGGATGTCACAAATTTTTTAGTCTAGATGATTGAATCCATATTACAAGTGATATATTTATTCTTCGAGATAAGTGTATTACCTGTAGTATTGTATTCAACCATCTAAACTATTTAAAAATGTGAGACCCGTTTGGTCTCACCTATTTTAAAATTAAAATGTTACTTTTAAAAAAACAAAAAAAGGGTTATATTCATATTTAAATTATTTTTAAAAATCACAAAATCATCACTTTTTCAAACCACGAAGTTAAAATAAAAAACGGCCGACAATGCAGAGTATAAGATTGTGATGCATCAGCTAACGTTTTGTAGACACTGAGAGGAGCATCAACTAAACTCTTTAATATTATTTTAAAAACTAAAAAGATGTATGAGGAGTGGAGGAAGAGTATTTTGGTCCCCATTTTTAAGAATAAAGGGGATGCACAAGAGTGTGCAAATTATAGAGGAATTAAGTTGATATGTCATACTCTAAAGGAACTCTTCCTACTTCAGTCAAATTCAATGCATTCTTGAATTGCCTCCACTGGTCCAGGGCATTGAGCATACTACTATTGGACAACCAGCGGAAAGAAGTTGGCGGGCTAGCGCACTTTGGGAGTTGTCACATTATTTTTCCAGCATGTTATATTGTTCTCATAGCCTATTATACTATTTTCCCAGCATGCTATACTGCATTTTCTTTCTACTGTACACTATACTGCCCTTTTCTGTTATACTGCATGCTTAGTTACTTTGATACGCTATGCCTTAGTTTAGGATAACCTAGTGGTTAGGTGTATTTTCAAAACTAAAATTAAACCAGGAGGTGCTACTACGAGGAGCTTGGAGCGAATATCGTGGGCAGCACGGCGAGAAACAACTTCAAGGTGGATCTGCAACAGCAAAACATCAAAACACATCACATAAACACATTCACATCACTCATCACTTCATTTAGTTTAATTAACAACTCATAGGATCACCCTTCAGGCTTTTGCACAACTCTGTTGTGCAATTATAAGTCATAACACTTTAGGATTCCGAGGTTACCGTGCTGTACGGCGTAAATTCTCCTATCTTTTTAGGCTATTTGCACAGTTCGATATTGTGTAAACATAAGTCTTAAATCTTAAATAATTTGCAGGATTGAAATATCAAATAAACATCATTTCAAAGACATAAAGCCGATCAATAAGATTGTTGGGAGTTCACCAAGGTTTTCCCCGGATCTGTGATATCCCCTACTTTTTTTTTCTTTGGATTCCTTAAATAATTATTTCTATTTTGAGCCATTCCCATTTGATTTTCCTATGTCCAATCGTGAAAACCTAAACTTTGAAATCTTGAAGGCAAAACCACCTGATCTTAATCGAGAGTTTTCTTAAGTGATTTCAATCATTTAAGATGTAATTAACTATAGGGGCTTGCCTCTATAGGGAACCAGGAACCCAGATAAAATAAATCCTATCTAATTTTTTATGTTAGGTAGGGGAACTTGTTGGC
>NW_018164644.1:3489853-3490156 GCF_001263595.1 Phalaenopsis equestris
CAAAAAAAGATAAAATATAAGAAGTTATGTTATAAAAATTGGTTTAAATGTAAAAGCTTAGAGAACTGAAAAAAATATCAAACAACCTGCAGAATTTTGGAATGACTTAGAAGACTTAATACGAATGATTCCTCTACTTTTATTGGAGGAGATTTAAATGGACATGCCAATAGAGTGGTAGAAAACTTCAGAAATAATCATGGTGGTTACGGTTTTGGAGTAACTAATGTAGAAGATAGAGTTATAAATTTTCTTTTCTTTTTTTTTTTCGCGTATGATTTTGTTATTACGAATACTTTATTC
>NW_018164644.1:3490240-3491568 GCF_001263595.1 Phalaenopsis equestris
AGAAGAAGAGTTTTCTTATGAGAAGAAGAGATCGTCGTAATTGTAAAGATTGTAAGGTCATTCCAAGTGAGAATTTAAGTACCCAATATCGTTTCTTAGTTTTAGATTTTAAAATTAAGAGTACTAAAATAAAAAATACTAGGACTCATCATCGTAGAATTATATGGAGAAACTTAAAAGACAAATAAAATTATTTTTATGAGTAAAATTCAAGATTTCAAAATTTGGGATATTTATGAAGAAGCAAATTTTATGTGGGATAAAGTAACAAACACTATTAAACAAGTAGCAAAAGATGTGCTCGGAGAATCAAGAGAAAAAAAATTATAACTAAAAATAGTTGGTGGTGGAATGATAATGTGCAAAAAAAGATAAAATATAAGAAGTTATGTTATAAAAATTGGTTTAAATGTAAAAGCTTAGAGAACTGAAAAAAATATCAAACAACCTGCAGAGAGTCTAAAAGAACAATCTGTGACGCTTAAAATTCTACTTTTAATGATTTTTATAATAGATTAGATATTAAGGAAGGTGAAAAATATATGTATAAACTAGCTAAACAAAGAGAAAAGAAAAGGAATAATTTAACTCATTAGTAAAAAGAAGTTGAGGAGGCTTTAAAAAAACAAAGGGTGGAAAGTCTGTAGGACCTAATGATATCCCAATTGAAGTGTGGAAATATTTGGGAGATTTGGGAGTTTCTTGGCCTACTAAACTCTTTAATATTATTTTAAAAACTAAAAAGATGCCTGAGGAATGGAGGAAGAGTATTTTGGTCCCCATTTTTAAGAATAAAGGGGATGCACAAGAGTGTGCAAATTATAGAGTATTTAATTGATGTGTCATACTTTAAAGTTATGGGAGAGGGTAATTGAACATAGGATAAGAGGCATCACAAATATTTCTCATAATCAATTTGAATTTATGTCGGGCAGGTCTACTATGGAAGCTTTACATTTATTGAGAGGTTTGATGGAGAAGTTCAGAGATAATAAGGAGAATCTACATTTGATTTTTATTGATTTAGAAAAAGCTTACGAAAGGTTCCAAGAGATATCCTTTGGAAAGTTCTCGAGAAGAAATGTGTTGATATGACTTATATTCAAGTCATTAAAGATATGTATACTAGAGCTGTTACTTGTGTTCAAACTGAAGGAGGATTGACAAAATATTTTCCTATTTCTGTTGGTTTACATCAGGGATCGACTTTAAGCCCATATCTTTTTGATGTAGTAATGGAAGGTCTTACTGGACATTTACAAGAGGATGTACCTTGGTGTATGCTTTTTGCTGATGATATTCTTCTCGTGGATAAAACGAGAGAAAAA
>NW_018164644.1:3491578-3520570 GCF_001263595.1 Phalaenopsis equestris
AAAAAGCTCAGGAAAAGCTTGAATTATGGAGGTCTACATTGGAGTCTAAAGGCCTTCGTTTAAGTAGAACTAAAACTGAATACATGGAATGTAAATTTAGTAGTAATAGCTCTACTGACAGAAGTGTGACTTTGGGTGCTCAAATTATTAAAAGTTGTGGACGTTTTAGATATCTTGGGTCCGTTGTTCAAAGCGATGGTGATATAGATGGGGATGTTAATAGTAGAATTCAAGTTAGTTGGTTGCAGTGGAGGAATTCGGGTCTTTTGTGTGATAGAAAAGTACCGCTTAGACTGAAAGGAAAATTTTATAAGATGGTGGTGAGACCTGCGATGCTCTATGGCTCTGAATGTTGGCCCTTAAAAGAGAAGCATAATAATAAGTTAAGTGTTGCCGAGATGAGAATGATTAAGTGGATGAGTGGCTTTATACTTAGAGACAAAATGCGAAATGAATATATTCGTGATAGGGTTGGTGTAGCTCCTGTGACAGACAAATTAGAGAAAGTCGTCTTAGATGGTTTGGTCACATTAAAACGTCGACCATCTGATTATCCGATTAGGAGAGTAGATGTTTTAGATTCGACTTGTGTTAAGAAAGGCAGAGGTAGACCTAGGAAGACTTGGGCTTATTGAATTAAAAATGATCTTAATTTACTTGAGCTAAATGAAAATATGACACTAAATTGGATGCAATGGATAAAAATGATTCATGTAGCCGACCCCACGTAGTGGGATTAAGGCTTTGTTGTTGTTGTTGTTGTTATTGTTGTTAGTATAGTGTTTATTTATTTCAATATGCTTCATTTTATCACGTTGCTTGGGATTGTTTGTCTTTTTTATTGTTGACCTGCTATCATAATAGAGTCTTGTCTGTCATTCCAATCGATTTTTTATCAAAAAAAGAGAATTTCAACTACAATAGCTCACACTTTCTTTGTTCTGCTGCTCTAAATTCAGCTTTTGTATTTAAACCTTCCCACTATATTTTTATTTTTTGTTTCTCCATATGACAAGGTCTTTAAAAGTTGTACAATTTTTGGAGGTGGATCTCATGTCTATAGGTGAAAATGCAAAACATCATCTATGTAGGTTTCAATTTTCAAATTTGTGTTTCTTCTAGATAAAATTCCTCTTTCGGGATTAATTTTCATGTATTGAAGAATTCGGTAAACAACCTGTAGGTGAACTTTCCCTGCTATATTAGGCCCGTGTCTAAAGAGAAATCAGTTTTTTTAATAACCTTTGATATATTCTTGTTTTTCATTGTTTGTTTTTTTCTTTCTCCTAATTTATGATTTTGCTCAGTTGGTGTGTTAGCAAGTGCACAATCTTTCTTTTTTGTTTTTTTTGTAGATTATAGATTTCTTTTATTGTGAAACAAAGATCCCTTGATGTGATTAAGAAATCTCATATTATAGGAAATGCTTCAAATTCCCTAGCAGTTTTATCTTAAATTATCTGATCTAAAACAGATTTTGAGACCTTTTTTGCTCATTAGTTGATTATACTGACCTGGAACAATAAAGTTCCGACTCCCTTGAGTGCTTATTGAATATGATGTGATTCCTATGACTCTGTTATATGAATTGAGTTTAGGGTGACATCATATAGTACCTTTCTTAGTTTGCAAACTTTGTTATTTTTCAGACCTTCCCAAAATCAGGGAGAATATCTATGTTGATTTTCTCTTTTAGATCATACTTAAGGAATCATCTTGAATGGCAAATTATTGCAGAACTAGGTGAAATTTGACAGCTAGTGACAATAAAACTTTTACTCTATGCATTATAGCAAATATTGCAAATGCTTCTTGGTAATATATTCCTTATGTTTGATTATTTTCCTTAGTTATTGATCTTATATTATAACTTCCAAAAGTTACATCAGCTTTGTATTTCACCTTACCAACTTCTTTCCCTTGGGCAGTTTCATGATCTCTCTTGATCTATTTTTTTCTCCAATGCTTCCTTCTCCACTCTCTTGCAATTCCTCCTCTGCTTACTAGACAATGCCTCAGCCAATGCCTTTGGCATTGAAGTGATGTTTATGCTCTCAAGGAAATCTTTTTGAGATGACGAAAATGATATACATAGTGAGGTAGATAATATAATTAGTGTTTGATGCACTTTCTTGTGTTTTTTTAAATGACAATTGCTAAGTTGTGATCATTATTTTCATCTTCAAGTTTCTTTTGGAAGGTGCTCTAAAAAATTTTATGTACCTCAATTTCGGAATTTGTAGAAGATTTCAAGCTTGCATTGGTTCTAGAATTGGAGTCATCTTTTTTAATGCACTTTTTATATTTCCAAGTAATGTTTTGAGGATGTCCAATTCATGGAGTGAGGAAGTGTTTTGATTTCTTCTTGATGAGTTGTGGTGCTCACAAGTGTTGATGAATGTGCGGGTGGGAAAGCTAAATCTAGTAAGAAGTTGCACCTATCCTTGTATATAATTCTATAATAGAACTCAGGTGTCTCTTCTTCAAAAGTGACGTCAATAGAAATAAAAAGTTTTATGTAGTGGATAATAACGCTCATTACAATTTGTCAGGTGATGAGCAAACGACAAAGATACAGTTGATTTTGTTAGGAAATTCTTTCACTTTATTATTTCTATGAATATTCACAAAAGTGTCACAATAAATGATTCATATTATAGGATTATCTGTGATGTTAAATTGTAATTTAACTAAGAACTTCCATGGGTATTCTGAACTTAAGTTATTGAGTCGAGTTTGAGCAAGCCCAGTTCTATTTGTTCGCCTTGTTTAATTTTTTTTTTTTTTAGTATTCGACTTGTGGTCAGAGTGGCTTGTGCAGAGCTTATTCGTGTTCGGTTCAATTCAAATGAGCTTGTTTGAGTTAAGCTCTTATTTGGCTCGGCTCAAACTTAATTTTCTCATTTCATGAGATTAAAAAATGTGATTAATTATTTTATCATTATTCAATTTAAAAATATATATTTTATTAAACCTAATCTGAAATTCAGACAGTTCATTTTTTTCCTGGCATTGAAGAGCTTTTTGGCTTAATAAAGACTCTTCTCACAAATATATCCTGTCATTCCCGATGTGAGATAGAAGATTGCTTGGATTATGCGTGGTCCCCACTCTCATCGTTATTACATGCATAGTTGCAAGACCAAGATAAATTTTTTTTGGATAATTTACATGCATACCAGTCTAATCCTGTGTATTTATATTCCTAACACCTTAATTAGCAGGGAAGAGACAGTGGGGCGGGATTTTTAGCATTTTTTGGAGCATTTACATACAAACCAATCAAATCTTATGTATTTGCATATTTAACACCTAAAATTATAATTTTTATAATTATATCACCCAAATAATTTTTAAAAAATAATAAAATTTGGCATTTTTTAAATTCGATATAAAAATGAATATAAATAAACATATAGAAAATAATAATATTATTTATATATTTAGTTATTTAGAGTCAAAACGAGCAGAGCACGAACGAGAACAAACTTTTGTTTGTGTTCGACTTGTAATCGAGCTCAAAAAATTTTATTCTGTTTAATTTGCTTGCTTAACGAACAAATCGAACACAAGCCGAACGCAAGCTGCTCACGAACAATAAACCTTTTGGACTGCCCTAGTTGTAAGGCTTCCTCTCCCTAAATATGATTTTTAAACATTGTATTGGAATAACAAGACTTAATTGTGGTTGGTAAGCGATTATTTCTTCTTTCTACTTTCTCATTTTATTGAGGAGCATTAATTCATAAAGATTCATAATTAATCCTTTTTTAATGTCTTTGGATGGGGCCTCAGTTAAAATAATGCTTCGAGTTAGATCAAAATTTTTTTTGAGCTCAATTGGACCGTGAATCATATTATGAAAAATGAAAATATGGCTGATAGTTGTGGGCTCTGAAAATTCTGACCACTCTTTTCATTTCTTTTTTTTTATTTTATTGAGAGAGCTTTGGAGGGTCAAATTTAAAAAAAACAGATTGGATTAAGACACTGCCTAGAGATTTTGCCTTTATTTTGCGAGGACTTTTTGATCTAGGATTCGAGGTTTCCTATAGGCGCAATCCCCTATGATTAATTATCTCTCTTGATAACAGGAAGAATCTTTCGATTAAGACTAGTCATTAATATTTGAGTATTCAATATATAATAACAACAGACATAAAATAAGTTGTAAAAAATGCTTAATGCGAATAGTGGGGAATGAAGACGAAACTCGAACAAAGTTATATGGTTTCGTTATCTCGGGTCGTCATCGTCCCTGATCTACTTAGTCATAGGTGGTAATCGACCGAACCGTACAGAAGTATTCTTGTTAGCAACCATGAGTTGCGTCGTTCAAGATATTTTTGTGGATCTGGGGTAGATATTTGTTTAAGGGGATAAATTTACGTTGACCATAGCTAACAAAAAATTTTGTGCAAATCAATTGTACTCTTACTATTCGCAACTCAAATGGTATAAAGTCGTTGAGGAGCATACATGCTACGACCGTGACCGTAATATAATGGTGTTATTTGGCGGCAACTACCCAGTCAAAGGGCTCTAGTGGTCACCACTACTTTGTGATGTCATTTGGCGACAAGACCACGCAGACAAAGGGCTCAGATCATGTCATTACTAACATGCAATTATTTTGATTGTGAATATAGAGATACGTTAAATATTAGCTCTTTGCGAACTAAAATTAATCAAAAATTGGTCATCCATGACAAACTGTTGCAGAAAGCGGACAAAGTTTGCTTTTATCTTTTAAGTAATTGAATTTTAGCTTCAATTTTAGTTAGTTATTTTGAAAATATTGATTTTAAAGATTAACCACTTTGGTTGAAATCTTCAATCAACACGACTATCATCTATCATCTATTATCGGAGAGTTAACTTTAGAACTTTTATATCTAAAGGGGGACATTAGTTTTGTAAGTTATGAGTCTTGTCCACTCCTGGCCTGACAAGGAGAATGATCGGATTAGGTGATTTAGGCTTGTAAATTTTTATTTTAGGATTTGGACATTTATTTAAAAAAAAAACTAAACTTGTCAACTCGAGTCCTTGTTAAGAGGAGGATCAGACAAGTTAAGTAAGATTTACGAAGCAACCTATCATATAGACAAGAAGACCCGATTAGTCTGCGCAAAATTCTCGAGCCTAATATTCGAGCGTTCAATACATTGGTTGGAGCACATATAGGCATTTAAATTTCACATATTCGAATATTTAAGATGACTTTACATACCATAAGGCGATTTGCATAAATTCAAAGCATGAATTGAATCACATGTAAGAATTGAATTTATATAAATTTGCCTTATTTGAATGAATATATTGATGCATGTAGAGGTTCACCTTAAGCTTTGTAAAATATTGCCTTCCGTTTGCTTATGAACATGTTGCAAATATGGTGGTGAGGGTTTTAAAATTTCAAAATTTTTGAACCCTATGAGCCTAAATTTAAAAGCCCAAACCTTAAAATATTTTAAATCCTAAAGAGCCTAAATCTCAAATATCCTAGACTTCATTACTTTTAAAATCCTAAGAGTCTTTGTTTTAAAAGCTTGAAATTTTAAATTAATTTAAAATAAAAATGAGTCATATTTTATTTTATTTTATTTTATAAGTCCAAAATTCCAAATATTTTAGGTGATTACAATTCTAAATCATCCAAAAGTTCGGCAGCCTCATGGTGTCAACCCAGTTTTGAAAAATGTCAGTCTTCCCAATTGTCTTAAAATATGCGTTGATCATTATCGTGAGACACTGCGGTCAAGGAGAAAAAATATAAATTTAACCCGTGATCTTAAAAGACACAACGGACCTTTAATGCATCTGCACAAAAAATTAGATTGCAAACGTTACTCAATTCCCCAAACCAACATTTCTCAAACGGTACGTTACTTTCCCCAAACGGTACTTTACTCCCATGGACTGGTGTTTTAAATAAACCCAATTTTAAAAAGTTATTACAAATGAGTGTGATTTTCCTCTAACGGTACTTCAGTGGATATTTTAAAAATTGTTACATTGCCCCAAAATTATACTTTTTGAGCTCCAACCTTGATAATGGCGGTGAAGCCAATAAAATAAAAATATAACACAGATATTTCTTTCTTTTTTTATTACAACAATGCACAATAATGAAATAAAATGGAAATTAAAACAAAATAAATAAACAAAATAAATAGTGAAATGGCTCTGGTAGATGCTCGGGTAGGGCAGGAAATTATCAGGTCATGCTCAAATAAAGAGCGGCTCCGTGTGAAGCGAACAACAAGGATTTAAAGCAAGGAACGTAGAGCTGAGCAGGGCAAAGCAGGCTGGGGTCTTGGTGTGTTCGGCAACTTTGTGTGGGGAGACTATCAGAATTGCGAGCTTCAGGCCAAGGGAGGAGATCGCGCAGGGTATACGGTAGGGGAAGCACCGAGCGGTGGAGCAGCACTGTCCAGAGCATGCGGCGGCTTTGGTGTGCGAATATGGAGGTCCGTGCGGTTCTGGGGGCACAATAGGGAAGAGCACAGAGGAATTCGGTAGGCTAGGACGTCGTGAGGGAAGATCACAGCAGGCTAGGGCGTCGTGAGGGAGAAAGGATCTGCTCGCATCAACCTTTTATCTAACCAGGAAAAACTTGAAAACTTTAGTGAAATTGTTGTTGAAAGAAACAAATTACATACTATCAAATTCATTAGCAAAGGGATCCCATGTGTCCTTCGTAATAAAATAAAAGAAAATATAACTCTTTTTCAGTACTTGTTGGGAAAGACAAACCTTCATATTTTGTAAACATACGCATAATGGGGAATTACAAAGAGAATTAAGTTGGCTTTTAAAATTCATATTGAATGGTGAGCAAGTTCACCCATATGATTTTTTTTTTCTTAACTTTAATGAGAAGGAAAGATAAAGGCAGTCCATTCTTTACATTCTTTAATTTGATATTTCAAGTAATAGAGTCCGTGCGTTTCTTTAGTCTGATTATTGTCTCTTTCCGTCAATCTTGAAATTCACAAGGTTTTTATAGTTGAGTTTTGGAGTTCCAAGCGCCAATGAAAGCATTGGTTTTCTCGGAATTTGAACAATACGAACAATGTTTACAAGATGAATCTTTTGTTGTAATGTTTTGTTATTCAAATATTTTTCCTCGCAGCTCAACTCTTTTAATTCACTCTAAATCTTTCTTTTCTCTATGTTTTACAGGCTGAGCCTTTCTGACAACTTACTCCATTCCATTCAAGATAAAATCAAATGGGCTGATAACATGAGTGAATACCACAAAAAACATCGGAAAGAAATTGAAGACAAGGTGGAAGATGTGAAGAAGTCGCTGAAGGTGAGCTGAGTTACATACGCTGCTATATCTATTTTTAGGAAATTTACATACCTACCTCCTAATTCTTTTGTATTTACACATTCATCACCCAAAATCTGATATTTACACTTGTAGCACCTTGGTGTTAAAAACTTATGCATGAAAAAATATATTTCGATTTTTAAAAGATAACGATGGTGGCATTTTTATGTGATGTTAAGGTTTTGAGCGGCATGCATGTAAATATGAATGCTTAGGCGTTAGAAATGTAAATATATAATAATTTTGGTGTTTATGTAAATGTCCCATTTTTTTTTTTCCTTATTTTGATTCCTCAAGGCGCAATATTAACCATGTTAGAAGTAAACACGAGGTAGTTTCATCACCATATAGGGAAATTTATCTACACAGCACAAAATTCTTATGTATCTACATATCTCGCACCCAACTCTTCATATTTACATGCATAACAATCAAATTTTTAATACCACATCAAAAATAGAACTATTGCCTGCCACTTTTTAAAAGTGACATATAAAAGTTATATTTTCTTATGTGATATAAAAAATTTGATTGCTATACGTGTAAATATGAAAGTTTAGATGCGACATACGTAAACACAAAAAAATTGTGTGCTATGTACATAAATGCCCCATATGTATATATGTAAAGACATTTAGCAGCGCAAAAATATTAAACCTGCGTATGAAAAGCACTGTTGGTCGATGTATCTTACTTACATGATGGCAGAAGTTGCACACTTTAAGCAGGCCGACTTGGACTTACGAGGGCACGACGAGATCCTCTTCTCTGATTCTGGAGGACTAATGGAATACGAGGAGGATCGGGTCCGCTCTAAAAGGTATTTGTTTTTTTATTTTGTTACATATTTTTGTTCTAACTAGATGTGATAGAAAGTGGCAATTCTCCTGTCAATGTAAGCATTGACATTCAACTAGATCACAAATGAACAAATTTTATCTTTTTGAAAATATAGTCGGGTTAGAATGTAATTTGTATCATGTAATTGGATTTTATTTCAATATTTGTTATGATCTACTTCTATTGACGACAGCCAATGAATGGGTAATTTTTTTGCAGGAGACGACAGCCAATGCCATAGAGATTTGTTTTGAATGAAATTCAGATTTGCCCTCAAGTTCAATGTTTTTTTTTTTTAGGGGGTGGCAGCGGCATTTATGAATTGTTTGCTCTTTTTGTTGGCAACGTTTATAAATTATTTTGAGTTCGTCATAGTTATATAAATTTGCATCGTGTTTTAATCGAGTTTGAATGATGGGAACTCCATTTAATTGTTTATGTGTTTGGTCAATTTTATTTTAATTTTTTTAGCTTTTTTTTTTAAGTGTTAAAATTCATCTATTTGCATGGTCAATTTCAAAGCTCGAGTTTTTTTACTGCATTGAAATTGTGGTTTTCATCATTTTTCGTATTTTATTGTAATAACGGTAATATATTTGAAATTCTAATAAATTTAATATGCCCTGATAAATGAAAAATATATTGTATCAGGATTCCGCATGTAGAGTTATGTGCGAAGTTCAATGAAATAATGTCACCTGGAGGTGATACCAAAAAAAAAAATTGGTCTGGTTAAATGGGAATATCCCTCCTGTATTATTCTGTGTTATTCATGTGATATTATATATTATTCAGGTGTTATTGTGTTCTGGGAATATTTTCAGTGTTATAATAACACAATAATGTATCAATAATGTTTTAATAACACTTGAATAATATATAATAACACCTGAAAATCATATTCATTTGTCTTACCGTGTAGATTTTTTTTTTTCTAACACCGTCACGCGTAATTTCATTGAACTCTGCATGTAACTCTACGTATGGAGTCTTGATGCAATATTTTCTCCTTAGAAACCTGAGTCAAAAAGGCTTGTTTGGGATTGGAACGAAGTGGGGTTTAATATTTTATTTATATGAAAAATATATTATGTACTTTAATTTTTATTTTTTTAATATTTTTAAGTTTATAGCAATTATCGATATCTGAGTTAGAAAATGCAGGCATAGGCTTTTGTGTAAAATATTACGTCCTTCCTTCCAGAATATGAATGTCGATGATGAGTATATTTCAAAATATTAATCGTAATCGGTTGTTTGTGAACAATTCGTGTACGGTTCGTTGAGCAGTTCATGATTGATTCGTTCGTTAAATAAATGAGTTGAATGTGAATAAAAATATGTCCTTCCCTGTTTGGTTTTTTTTTTTTTTTTGGTCCGAAATAATTATATATAAAATTTATGAATAGTATTTTTAAAATTATTTATTAATAAATAAATTAATAATATTTAAAATTCTTCTCAACCCTTAACATTACTGCGTGATTAGAGTTGTCAAAATGACTCTTTGTTAGCGAACATCTCATATTCGGCTCTGTAACCAAACGAGCCGAACACACATTTTCTGTGTTTGAAATGCAAATGAAACAAATGTGAATAGTGGTATTTTTCAATGAGTTGAAGAAGAGCTCAATATGGTTTCGCTCGTGTTCAGTTCATTAACACCCCTAAAAGCTACCTTTTTATGGATGTAAATAATCACTCTGGGCTATTATTTTTTAAAAAATTTTACATCCGGACTCCATATGTTTGGACAATGGCTCGGATGCAGCAGAGGAGCGAAGGAATCAAATCTACTCCCTCCTCGCTGCTTCCGGGCCGTTGTCTCCGGATGTAAAATTTTCTCATTGTTTTGGGAGCTCGAATGCCGTGAGCTTTCTTGCGTTGCGCTTGTACTGTTCGACCTTTTTAATAGTTGCTAATATTAAATGCCAAAATTTACAAATAAAGCCCACGGTTCTTATGTATTTATAAATCGCAAACTTAAATTTTTATATTTAAATAGCATTTTGGTGCAGTGAACTCATGCAAGAAAAAATATATTTTATTTTTAAAAAAATGAAAATAGTGTTATTTCTTATTTAACACGAAAGTTTTGAATGTTATACGTGTAAATATGAAAGTTTACGCGTGAGAGACAAAAACACATAAGAATTGTGAGCTATGTATGTAAATACCCCTATTAAATTTTAATAATATTTAAAATAATAATAAGCAATTTTATACTTTACATCCTTAACATATAAACTCTTTTGCTCTGCTTGCTCCATTGCTCTCCATTCATTTAAACCCGTCAATCACAAGAAATTATGTGTATGCCGCTCTACTCCCATTATTTCCTTATCCTCCATTGCTCTATATTTAATTAAAAATCAGACAAACAAAAATAAAAAAAATTGAAATAAAATTCAACGCTCCATTAAATTAAATCGTCTCAATTTTCCTCGGCATTCCGTCTCTTAAATGATGCGAATGTGGATTTAGAATATCCGATTGTGAGGTGGATTTATTACGTCGTTGCTCGTGCGCTCCTCTGTCGCATTCTTACTTTCGTAAATCCAAATTTATATAATCCGATAAGTCTTATTTAACGTAAAGCTTAGTTGTAGTCAAACGCAGCCTGAAGCTGCCGAGACGCATCAAAAGTGTTGGAATTTCTTGAGAACAGACATATTATCAAAACTTGTTGATCATAGAACATGAGAGGAAAATGTGGATTCTATAATATAATATCGCCAAAGTACTTTAGTGGCTTTGCAATCTCTCATGCCAAAGCAGTTGTAACTAGGTTCAGACAGCCCTTCTTGAACACACTTCACAGAGTCCCCAATATGTAATGAACATACAAGCACAGTGTGTGACAGGGAACAAATCAGAGAATGGTGGAATCGACGGCTTGGATGTTCAACCACAAGGCTGGAGATAGACCGTCGACGGCGAGATACGCAGGGCGGAGATGGTGTCATCAACGACTGTGTGTGGAAAAACTGTTAAGCTTGAATGCATCCAAACTTCATGTACAATAATGTTGTATACTATTGTACACATTGTGTACAATATTATATAATAATATTGTATATAGAGTTTGGACATAGCCGGATGTCATACGTAATACTCTCTCGTGTGTGTTGGTTGATGGTGATAATGAGAGTGATACTTTGAAAGGACAAAATGTTTTGATGTTAAAAAAATGTTTTAGGTGACACGAGCATGTAAGAACCCCAAATAAATAATGTGGATATCAATCATGACATTCTTATGAAACATTTTTTCTGCGACAATGATTTGTGAAATTCATCAATTATACTAATTTTCACTGAAACATTCTACATATTTTCATGATCTACATCAAATAAGGCCCATATTATATCCATTCTAATAATGATTGGGCTGCAGTATTTTCTTGAATATGAACTTGGGCTATTGAATTATTGAATTTTGTATGAGATGGAATGTGAAAGAAATATATGTTGCAATCATTTAAAAGTGAATTCACCATGCTGTGCTGGCTAAGAAAATAAAGAATGAATTCAAAATCTTGATTAGAAATTTAATTCAATTTATGAAGAAAAATTCATATTGCACCTTATATATTGAATATTTGACAAAAATTACAGAAATTTTAGCTTATTATAACCCATAAAATAAACAATAATTCAATACTTTTGGTTGTTGGGTAGTGGTTGGCTCAAGAATAGTTACATTAAGTCCTCAAATTTGTTAATCAGCTCCATCAAAATGTTCAAATGATTAAATAAAGCCGTAATAATATTTATGTATTTATCATATTGTTAGGGCAAAAATTTGATAATACGAGCTTCCATCCTAGCATTTTTCAAAATTGTAAAGATAAGCTCTTCTTTTGGCTTTGATGGTAGTTAGCATCCACAGAGTTATTGCCTTCCATCATGACTTTAATACCTTCTAGAGCTTTGTTTTATGTATCTTCATGATCTTTCAAATGTTATGTTTTTGAAGATAGGCCATCATTATTATTATTATTATTATTATTATTATTATTATTTTGGTAAATTTACATATGAAGTTCACAATTCCTATGTATTTATATATCTTACACCTATATATGAACACCTATACATACATATTCATATACATAGCACTTTGGTAAGTTGGTTCTTTAAACTTATGCATGAAAATGTACATTCCACTTTTATAGAGTAATAATAGTGCTATATTTGACGTGATATTAAAGGTTTGAGTTCTATATGTGTAAATATGAAAGTTTAGGTGTGAGATATCTAAATACACAAGCATTGTGTGCTATATTGTAAATGTCCTCTTTTCTTACTAAGTTTCATGGGCTCGAAGCTTTTTGGGCCGTCAACTTAAAAGTTACAAAAAAAAAAAAAAAAAAACACCAAAGTTAACATTGAAAGGCTAATTTTTCTTCAAGATGTGAGACTAAAAAATAGTGAGTGTTGCATATGAAATGGGTTTCAAAAATGAAAAATTGTCCTGTGGTTTGTATATATATATATTTATATTATAAAACATTATTATTCTTATAAATTATTCTAAACAATACTATTTGTATAAATTATGTTGCAACTATAAATTATTTTTAATATTTATATTTCTCTATTATATTTATTTTTTTTAATTTTTCAATTATATTTAACGTATATAAATATAGATTTATCTATTTATATTACATATATAGTCATATTTTGAAGTGCTTTACATCAAATTTTAAATTTTAAATTATTGAAATTTTACTTGTGCTGAAATTTTATTTTTCTTTGTTAAATATTTATCACGTATTTTATAGTTATATCAATTTTATTTAATTGAACTTTTATATCATAATTCTTCCACTCTTTCAATGATGCGCCCTTTCTCAATCCATTTTAGTATCTGAATTGCTTGAATGGTATTTATGAACGCTTATCGTTGAGTATCAAAACGGCTCGTTGTTCTTGAACTGCTTGCGTTCAGCCGGTTAAAAAGTTCGTGTTTAGTTTGTTCGCTAAGTTAACGAGCTAAACACGAACAAAAAAATTGTTTATTCATGTTCGGCTCGTTTTGGCTCGAAATACTACTCATCAATTATATTTATATATATATTGATGAATATTATTTTTAAAAAATTTAATTGACTGCAAGACTACAGAAATTTATAATAAATTAAAAGTATTAATTTAAAAAATAGAATAAAAAATATTAAATTAGATTCAAATGATGTTTTAGTATAAATAATATTTTTTAAATCTTGTCACAATCCTTAACATATTATGGTGATGTGATTAGGGTTGTCAAACGAGCCGAACACGAACACACTTTATGAGCTCGAAATATAAACGATCCGAACACAATTGAGCCTCAGCTAGCTCATGTTCAACTCGTTTTTATCGGAGATTAAAATACAATTTTTTTTTCTAAATTTAAAATTTTCTTTTTTTGTGATGCAAATGGACTAAAATTTTGAAAAATAACATTAATATTATTATTTTATTACAGTAATAAAGAAAAAACTATGAATACCAAACAATGCAATGCAAAGCAATAGCGTTTGGAGGCTTACAGTCATATAATTTTTATCAACTTCCCTGTAAATTGAATGTTAAGTATCGTGTATAAATATTAATTTAAAAATTTATGCAACATATATATAAATCCACACAATAAATTTAATATCATAGAATAAATATCTCAAAAAAATACAATATTATACATGTAAATACACCAAAAAAAAGGATCTTCTTACATATCATCCAAAGCAAAAATACATAAACTTTTTGTTTAAAAAAAAAAAAAAAAAAAAAAAAAAACACAAATATAACCTCTCAAATACCTTTGAACATTCTACTATTTCTTCAAGGACACAAAAACTTACGGTCCAAATCACGCACATAGTTTACATCTATTTTAAATTAACAAAATGATTAGAATACTTAAATTAGTCTTTTTTTTTTTTTTGGTAAATTATTTTCATTTTTCAGTGTTCCACTTTATCTTACCGGCGCCCCAATTCCTTCAAAAATTCAAATCACCAAAAGCTGCGGGAAACCGAACGACGGGTGGGGGGATAGCGGCGAGAGAGAAATTAAAGAGCCCCTTAACGTCCGTCCCCTCCCACACCGCCGACCATATCGACGGCGTCAGGGGTCCTTCCGACGGAATATTCCTTATCAATTCCTCCCCCCTCTTCCTCTTCACCTCCCTTCCCTCCACCCTCTCATCCCTCCCCCTCTTCTCAAACGCCATCGCGGGCCGAATCCAATCGGCCGAGCTTCCGACCTCATTGGGAAAATTTAGAATCGCTTTGCTTCCCCGCATCTGGAACGCGGCCCGATCATAAGCCCGTGCGGCCTCCACCGCAGTATCGAAAGTTCCGAGCCAAACCCTGGATCCCCTGCGTTTGGGATCGCGGATCTCGGCAGCGAACTTCCCCCATGGCCGCTGCCGCACGCCGCGATACCGATGGAAATCAAACATCTCCGGCGGCCGTAGATCGCCGTCGGAACCTTCGATCCACTCCACCTTTGGCGCGGCAGTGTGAGGAATGTTGAGCGTGAGTCCGATTTCCGACCGATCGCCACCGAATCGGATCATTGTCTGCGCCGGTTCGCGAAATCTGAACCCGCCTACGCAAGGACCGGAGGAGGGGGCTGCGTCGGCGGGAGGTGGAGGGGGGACGGGAAGGGTAAAGCAGGTCTCGTTCTGTTCGATGTAGTCGGAAATAGTGAGATCGCAATAAGAGTAATCATTAGCGGCGGGCGGTGTGGTGGGAAGGCAGCTGAGGAGGTCTTCGAAGGAGGTTGCGGCGTCTTCGAAGAGGTGTTCGCTGATGAGGTCGATGGGAAAGCTTTGTTCAGTCGCCATGGCGAGTTCAGAGAACTGAGTGTGCGGAGCTCGAAGCTTGATGTGGAGGAAGGAGGAGTAGGTATTTATAGTCGGGGGTTGGGGAATGGGAAGGATGGGATACGGTGACCACCTTGCGGGTGGTTTTGCCAGATAAGCACGGCATGGAAGTCTAGAGTTTTAACATCTGTGGGTTCTCTATATAAAAAATTTGCGTGTTATACATGTTATGTATTCTAAGTATTCAATCATTATATATTTAAAAGATGTTCTGAAGTTAATAAATGTTTAAAAAATAAAATTTATGGCATGGATGAACAAGTCATTTTGCAACATTTCATTGTAAGTTAGTAACTAATGATAGAGATGTGCGAGTGATGATACTTGTAATGAGTATAAAGTTGTTTTTGGTGATGAATTTAGTAATTAATAGGTCCTTGTAAGTCCATAACTACTGCCATATCTTTATTAATCCACATCATTTAAATATAATCTATGTTTAAAAACTGTTTTTTTCTTAATTTATTGTTATATAATTTAGTTTCATTTAATTACTTTTTCTCATTTTGTTGTTCGTTAATTAAATCATTTATTTATTTCTATGTCGTTATTTAAAATGTTCTAATATTTAGCTTAAAATATTTAAATTATGCATCAATTTGGCTATTTCTCAGTTGTTGAAATGAGCGATTGAATCTGTTAACATTTTGAAAAAAAAAAATTATGTTAGATTATTATGATCATCTTGAAATATGTGCGTATATTTAAATTGAATTAAAATTTTAAAAATAAACTCTGTGCGAAAGAAGGAGTATTGAGTTGTGTGAAATCAAAGTGCTCGCCTTCAAAGTCGGAGAGGACTGGCGACGGCGGGTTGAGGTTGAGAAGTTCAGACGGCTTTCGATTAACCAAGATAAGGCTGGGCTGGTGGAGAAACTTGACATGCATTAATGTCTGCACAGCGATGCGATTTTACCTTTTTGGAAAATTACATACATAGCACCCAATGCTCTCGGAGATACCTTTCTCACAATCAAAATTTCATTTTTGCATATACAATATTTTATCTATGATTGGAAAGATAGATTTAACTTTTGAAAGATGATAATGAGCTCTACTTCTCATATGATATTTATAATTATGAAAGTGTTTGTGTAAGGTAGTTAAATATGAAAATTTTGAGCGTTATATACGTTAAAGCCCATACCTTTTTTCCCTTAAGCTTATTTATCAATGAAGTACAAATGAGATTATAAATAAAAATAGCACCATATATATATATATATATATATATATATATATATAAGTCTTAGGATTAAAAAAACTATCCTTGCTCACCAAGGCCATCAACATTTGATTAGCTTATTAGGAATGAAGCTCCTACGGAAGCGTTGTGTGGTCATTGACAATAATGCAGGTTGGTTTCCAGTGGATGCGTGAGGGAAAGGGAGACGCAACCATAAGAGCTTTACAAGATTGCTTGACAAAAGCACGAGACTCCAATTATACATATGACTAACTGGGGGACACATAGATGTAAGTGTTGAATGATCATCGATAGGAGCATGCTTAGGATCTGTTTTGGGAAACTGTAAATGTTTGAAGAAACAACTGTAAAGTTACAGGAGAAAAAATTATTGTTCAAGAAAGCTCTTGTGACTTTTGCGATTTTTTTTTTTTTATAAATTTAGACCGCAGCTTTCTAGCAACCATCGCAAGTAATCAAGTCAGGTAACAAAATAAACAGCTTTAAGCTGCAGTTATTTCAAAGCACAAGCAAAATATAATTTTGTCTGGGTGAATAATGTGGGTTCACATGAGTGCTATACATTTTGAACACACATATCTCAAGAGAGAGAGAAAATAGAGAGATTTTTTTTTCTTAATATGCCAAAAATATGGACACAAAAATAAACTATTAATCCATTTTCTTTTCATATAAATAAATTTATAAATAAAAAATAATTTGAAACCACTTTTATTTCATTGAAACCATAAAATGACAGCCATTACTTTTCTTTTTTTTACTTAAAAATTGAAAAATAAGAGCTTCATCTTTGAAACCATTGTTAAAATCCCGCGCCATGTTTATAAGACTTTGAATAATTTTTTGTCACATCTTATTGCGAAGTGTGAACCGTGAAAGGCGGTCAATGTTTATAGGGAGTTTAAGAAAAAAGTTATAATTAATAGCTTTTTTTCTTCCACATATATCCAAAATATCATGGTGTAATTATGATGATTGTTTACTTCTTTCAGCTCTTTTCCTCTGACCTATGTTGTTATTTAGGTCGCTCACGTTCTCGAAGATGATGGAGAAAGTAAGTATAATTAATTTAGGAAGATTCACATGAATACCCCTCAATTCTTATGTATTTACATATATATGAAAGTGTATTTTACTTTTAATTACCTGTACAAATTAAATTAGAATTGCTAAATATATAAATTTTTACCCTTAAATTAAATGTCAATATCAGATTCGCCGTGTTTGAAACGAGGTGAAAAGGCCCCTTCGACAACCATAAATTATTTGATAATTCTTCAATCAAAACATTTCAATCATTTCATTATAAACCTTAAATATTTATGAAATTAAATTTAACATTTATCTCAATTTCACTGACCTGGACTGAATGAGAAATCATTGGGGCATAACAAAATAAGGGAAATTTACATACACATCACGCGATTCTTATATATTTACATATCTAACGCCCAGAAATTAATATTTACATTTATAATATCTTGATATCATAAGTATATGTTTGAGAACATGTATTTAATCTTTAAAAAGATAACAATAGTGATATTTTTCTATATTTTATTAAATACTTAAATAGTATATATATATATTATATATATGTAAATAATAATGTTTAGATGTTAGAAGAAATGGTAAGACCATAAAAATTATGTGGTATGGATGTAAACGCTCCAAAAAAATAATACGCGCAAGCAGTGCACTCACACTACGCCCTGTCTAATACGGTTGGGAAATAAAACAAATTTCCAAATATACTAATTGAATGGACAATATTTGGAATGCTTGATTTCCCCCACCACGGTCCCATATTCAAACTTGTGATTTAATGGCATGTCAGCTTCACCCAATAAAATAAAAATATCAGGCAAATTTACATGCTTAACCCTCAATTCTTATGTATTTACATATCTAAGCTTCCTTTTTTTCATATAAGCCACTTTTTTGTGTATTTCTGTTTTTTAAGCTAAAATACTTGTATTCTTCACGTAATATGAAAGATTTGGGGTGTATAAATGTGAAAAATCAAAGTTTAAGTGTTAGATATGTAAATATATAAAAAATTGGTGGTATGTATGTAAATGGCCCATAATATAAATATAAAGCATAAATAAAAGTTATATATACATATATATACATATAACTTGTACTTATGCTTTATATTTATATTATGGGTATATATATATATATATATATATATTAAAAAAATTAAATGTTATATATATGTCAAATTACTTTTCAATTAACAGGCTCAATTTGAAATTGGTCCGAGGCTACGGTTGGAAGTTCATAATTTCTACGTTTTCGACCAGGTTGACTAAGCACAATAATCAAGAATCCGGACGGAATCAAATCTCTATGAATTATTTAATTGGCAAAAATATGAGAATTATTAATGCGGGACGTGGATAAGGTGTTGACATTTTCAAAAGTCTTCGATCGTTGACCTTTGACTGATTGGCCAATTCATAACTGGCACTCCAATATCTCTCCTCGCCAGTTCCCCCTTCGACCGTGTAATTTAAGCAGAAAATATAAAATTATAAAACCAAATTATATTTTCTATTTATGATATATTTAATCTTACTTTTTCCCACTAATTATTTCTCTTTGATTTCAAATATTCGGACTGAAATGATATGATTCAGAAATTCAGAAGAAAAGTTTTGGCTTTGTCAAAATATTTAAAAAAATTAACATCGAGGGTATAATAATTATAATTTAATAAAAAAAGTATTTCGAAAAGATTTAAATATATTTTAAATTACAGTCACTTTTTAAATAACTAATAATTTTGAAGCCTATCATAAAGAAACGCTCGTAGAAGTATTAAAATTAGACTTCTTAAGAGGCCTGCAGGACAATACAATTAAATTTGCAAACCCTAACTATGAGAAAATTTGCATGCAAGAAAAATTTTCAGCTTTTAATTGTCTTTATTTAGTAAACCCTAAATCATATATATATATATATATATATATATATTAAGTACATTATTTGATCTTGATAATTAGAAAATAATATGCATACACAATATATGAGGTAGTAGATATGAGTATTAAACCGTATATACAGTCAAACTTAAAAAAAAGAAAATGTTTTAAGAAATATATACAATTTTAAGCAATTCATAAAATAATAAGATGGTAAGAAACTATGCTTCAAATATTTCAAGTATTGTGAATATTAAAACAGTATAAGTTGGTGGGGCGTAAATATCTCAACTACAAAATATTCAAGAAATTCAACCTTCTATCAAATAAAACTATATAAATAATTATAAACATTTTATATTCTAAGAGTCATTTGCTAAATCTATGGACCCAAATAATCTAGCCTAAAATAATTTCAATTCCTATTTTTTGTTTCAAAATTAGTTTTTTTGATGATTACCTTGACAAATAGAGCATTAAATTATTATGATATATCAAATGATGTTGTAAAATTAATAATTCTCTCCACAGTGTCCAATGCAAGGCTTAACATATAGAATGTGTGAGTTAAAATAATAATAATAATAATATTATTATTATTATTATTAAAACTAAGGTAGTCCTTTTGATTTTTCTATATAAGAAAAAAGAGATAAATAATAGCTACAATTTACTTCAATTTAATAATTGTTTTCCTATCAATTTAAATTAAAGTGAAGCCCAAATCAAAAGTTATAACAATTGAAAATTTGACGAGACTCCGCTAGATTCAACTTAACATCACCACTAATTATAATAAAAGAGAAGGAGTGGATCAATTACTTGTTAATTATTATATTTCAGTCGCCCAAATATTGCGCTGTTGGCCGATTCAAGTCGCTAGAAAAATTTCAGCGAAGGGCTGAGCCGCAACTGTCTGGTTATTTATGGTTGCTTAAGAAACTGATTATAATTAATTAACAATGTACTTCCAGTTTGATTACGTGAGATATCAGGCTTGAAAAATAAAGTTTTAGTGTATTTAAAAATAAATCTTACCGCCAGCTTCGTTCGGAACCAATAGCCGTTTACCGTCCATAGGACATGACATAATTAATATTTTATCAATGTGCTGAGATTAGTAATTAGTAAACTAATTATCTACTAATTAAAGCCACTAAGTTTAATTACTATGGCTACTATGGCACGGCCTCAGAGCTGGAATGTACGGCTGCCGTGCACGGAACCAGTGGATGGATTGCATTGATTTTTGGTGACAGATTATTATTTTTTAAAATTTACAGACATATCATATACTTCGTATTTATTTAGTTATCATCTAAAATATAATAATTAAATTTATAGTACTTAGCAGATGAAAGAAGAAGGTTATGCACTCTCTTAAAAGATAGTACTTTTTATATTTTTTACGTGGCATTATAATTTGAATGTTATTAATAAAAAAATTAAAATTTTGGTGTTTAGATATGGAAATATAGAAGAATTAAGTGGCATGTATGTAAATGCCCCCTTGAATTATTTTTGTTAAACTATTATAAGAAATCTATCATTCTTTATTTTGCTAGCATTTACACAAAATAGAGGAAAATAACAAAAAATTTCAATCGTAATTATTTATAAATTTAAATCGTAATTATTAAGACCACTGTTGCAATCCACCGAAGGTTTTTTTTTTTTTATTTCCGGCTAAATCACGATTATCGTCCACACCTTTCGCACCCTCCGCCATAAGTATGTAATATTTTGCCCATGACCAACTTGCATTTTCCATAGGTCGAATTCCCACTTATACAAAATGTTATTAGTTTCTTCATTAGACAATGAATTAATAGATGAAATAAATCAGAGACACAAAAATTCTGATAAATAACTAAATATCCAAAATAAATAATTAAAAATACATGAAACATCCAATATTACATATTTTAAAATGATTAATTAATCATTTTTATATTAGTGGATATTGAAATATTTACATATTTAAATTATATCATAATATTACTAAAATTAAAATAATTAAAATAAAATGCATCTGCTATTATATATTTTTAGTAAAATTTGCATACATATCACATAATTCTCATAATCATATTTATAATATTAAAAATTTTTATTTTTATATCAAATTGGTATCATAAACTTACACATAAACTATGTAATTCATTTCTTAAAAATAAGTGACAGTATTATTTTTGGATGCACCAGTATTAAAAAATTCAATATTATGAATGTAGATAAAATAATTAGGCGTTGAATTGAATATTAAAACATTGATATTTATGTAAATATAGTTGGAATATTAAGATCAAATATGAAAGCTGTAAAATTAGATATATATATAAATTATTATTATTATTATTATTTTACAAAAGCTCAATTTTTCGGTTAATAGAATCAATGCACCAATTCCATCGGAACCAGTCTTGCTGACAACACGCCTTGCTTTCGCCCTCTCCATATATATACTCCCTGAGCTTCCTAGCTTCCTCCAACTAAGCTCCAGCATTTCCACTCTCACTTCACCATCTTCTCTCTCTCTCTCTCTAACCTCCATGGAAACCACCCAATTCTTCTCCACACTCGACCTAATCCGCGAGCATCTTCTCGGCGACGCCACCACCTCCTTCGACGATCTCTTTACCAGCCTCCCCTCCTCCCCGCAGGCCACCACCACCTCTTCCGAAGACCTCACCATCTCCGATTACCTCGATCAGACCGATACCAACACCTCACCCACCCCAAAATACGCCGAGGGTTTCAGATTTCGCCAGCCTTCTCACAAAATAATCCGATTCGGCGCCGATCAATCCGAAATCGGCCTCACCATCGAAATCCCCAGCGCCGCCGCTCCGAAGGTGGAGTGGATCAACGAACTTTCTCCGCCGGAGCTGTTCGGTTTCAATCGATATCGCGGCGTGCGGCAGCGGCCGTGGGGGAAGTTCGCGGCGGAGATCCGCGATCCCAAACGCCGGGGATCTAGGGTTTGGCTCGGGACTTTTGATTCTGCGGTGGAGGCTGCGCGGGCATACGATCGCGCCGCGTTTCAGATGCGCGGCAGCAAAGCGATTCTTAATTTTCCCAATGAGGTTGGAAGCTCGGCGGATTGGGTTCGGCCGGCGATGGGGGTGGAGAAGAGGGGGAGGGAGGAAGTGGGGGCAGAGAGGGAAGCGAAAAGGAAGAGAGATGAGGAATCGGAGAGGTATATTCCGTCGGTAGCGCCGTTAACCCCGTCGATGTGGTCGGTGGCGTGGGAAGGATCGGATGTTACGGAGTTCTTCAATTTGCCGCCGCTCTCGCCTTTATCTCCTCACCCGTCGTTGGGGATAACACAGCTTCTGGTTATTTGAGATGATAAAGAGAAAAGAAAGAAGAATGCTTCCAGCAAAAGCTTGAAGATTGCAGGATTTAAAACTTCCTGTAATAAATTTGTAGTTTCAGTCTCAATTTTACTAATAAGAAGGAAGTTGATTGAATTACATGTTAATAATGTGCACAGTTTGGCAAATGATTTTTGTGCTCTATTTTTCTTCTTAAGGTTAGAGGTCATGTTTGTGTTTGTATATAGGGAAAAGTGTCAAAATACTCCTGATTATTTAAAACGTTTTTAGGAGGCGTGCAATTATTGGATTTAAATTGGAAAATAGAAATGAACTGAGGGGCCATTTGGGGTAACTTATAGGTGTGGGTGACATTTTGATTATAGAATACTTGTTGATCAGTTGATCAGTTTTGATTGGAACATCTATAATGCGATGTTCACTTTATTTTTTGTGGGATTTTTTGGTTGCAATGGATGGTCTCTTTGCTCAGTTGCGGAATTTTTTGGTAGTAGAGCATTTTTTACTTTGTTCTTTTGGGGGTTTTTTTTTTTTGGGAGATTTTTTTTTTTGTGGTTTTTTTTTTTTTTTTTTTTTTTTTTTTTTGCGATGGGTTATATTCTTTGTTGATTCCTTTCGAATATTTCACATTTTTTGGATAATTTTAAGGTTAATTGGGTGAATGAGGCTTTGCACGGTTCTCCTTTTCAAAAGGTTGTTTTGGGTTGTTCAAATGCTACGTTTGCTTTAGTTGAAGGACATGTTGGAGGCTCTGTGTGATGTCCTTGTTGGTGGCCTTGGGTGCATGTTGTACATGAGCTTGGGTCTATGGGTTGGAAAAGGCATGTGCGTGGATGTGTGTGTTTGTGTGTGTATGCTTGTGTGTGAAGTGCCTGTTTGTGGCACGTGAGTGTGTGTGTGTGTTGGTGGGTGTGAAGGTTGTGTTGATGGCATGCAGTCATTTATCTAGATAGCTAGTCAACTTATCCAGATTATGGACGGAATTGTCCTTTATCCAGAAACAACGACAAATCAGCTCTTTTTCAAACGCACAAACCAAACAACAAGTCATTTTATCCGGATCAGGTGTTGATCAACAGATTATCATGATAAGCTGCTTATCTGGATAAGCTGCAACTGCCCTAAACAGATCCTGAGTTAATTTGATTGATTCGGTCCAGTTTAAGAAAAAAACAGGGTTATTATTTAAAAAATGTTGAAGTTTGACTTTTGATTTAGGGTTCAGTTCGACTTCTTAAGTAGCTAAATGAACAAAAAACTAAATTTTTTTAGGTAAATCTTCCTTAAAATGATTGGAAGTAAATATTCTAATGACGAGTCTTACATAATCTTCACCTAATAAACTTCATTTTCTTTCGTTATTATCATATTCTTATATCTTCATACTTTATTTTAATTTATGTAAAATCAAACCATTTAAATCGAAATAATTAACATCCATTTGACTAGTTCAATTTTATCAAAATTTCATCTGATATGGTACTTTATATTTCGCTTGAAGTTTGTTTGATCAATTTAAAAATCGGACCATTCGAACCGACTGATTGCTCATCCCTACTCATTTTAGTCTTAGAGTTTATAGAACCAAGTGAATAGTCTCCGTACTCTCTAAATTGAGCTTTTAGACTCCCTACGATTAAAGAAGTGTAATCTAAGAAATGGAGGGCTCCTTTGGCACTTTAATTATTTCTGTTTCATTGAAAAAAATAAAAATAAAAATTAAAAGGTAAACCACTTTGTATAATGTTAAAAAAAAAAATATTTAGTATTCTCTCTCAAAGAAATATAAGCATTACACTTAAAATCTGAATTAGAAAGTCTAATAATGGTGATTAATTTGTAATATCAGGAAAATATGATAAAACCCTGATCAAAACTTTGGTCAGTGTTAGCTTCAAACTAGTTCTTTGAATCTATAACAAATAAGCACAACCTATAAATATTAATATTATATCAATTCGAAAATAAATCTACAACTTTAAAATATTCATCTATAACGAAATTAGTATTAGCTAACTTTTTTTCATTTTGTTGCTACTTATATTTAACCTCCCCCTATGCTTGCTTCATTACCTATTTTTATTTTTTGATATATATATATATATATAATAAAGATTTAATCCAACCGGGCAACTTCAAATTCTAATTACCAAGTCCTTAAAATGTGATTAAGACGTAATTAGTTGCTTATCTATTAAAACCATGGGAGAGTTAATTTGGCTCTCCAGCAACACTGAGGGCATGAATTTGCATGGCCTCAAATATTGAGCTGGCACGTACGTACGCACGAGCCGTGTAGGCAACTCCCATGCAATTTTAAGGAACTAATGAAATTATGGGCACTAGCTGTCTTCTATTAATTCTAAAAATAAAATTAATACACTAAAAATAAAATATATTCGGTGGGAACTGGTTAGAATTTATTAATATTTTGGAGCAATATATAATTAATACATTTGTCAAAAATGATATAATGATCCAATCTTTCTAAAACATTTAGTCTTTCCAACAATTTTTTCAAATATAATTTAATTGTGAAGCATATTAATTAAAATTAAAGTGAAGAATTTCAATATATCAAATCGACGAAAAAAGTGCTGCTGAGATTTAAAACCTTCAATTTTTTTTCCGATATAATTTACTTCCTTTTTAAGAAATTAAATTCGCCTAAATCAAGAATGTTTTAGAAAACTAATTTTGATAAATTTAATCAAAAATTATTTTATTTAATGAACTGTATTTTCAATTAATTTTAATTATATTTATATAAAATTTAATTTTTTATTGATTTTATTCAATAGTTTATTTTATAAAATCAATGCCACAAAAGCGTGATTTTACTAAAAAGTAATATTTATTGAAAAAATGACCTATAACGTGATTTTACTAAAAACTTCTATAATTGTTATTTATATACTTAAAAGAAAATTGATGAGTATAAAGTCACCATAAGAAAATGATAATAATTTTCATTAAAATATACATCATAGATACATAAAAAATAAAGTTTATAATGTGAGGGAGATTACATTCATGCCTCTGTTTAAAGGGCGGGGAACAATGCGGGATATTTTAGAGTTACATTCCAAATTTTGTTTAGTTTGGTGACTTTAGGCTAGGTCAATTTTTTACAATCCTCATCTACTGACAGTTGTTTGTTAAGCTGAAGCCCGATCCCGCTCCTGCCTCCCTGTTCCCTATCGCGGGAAGTCGCGACCTTCCTCACGAACTGTTCCCGCGATCTGCCATTCGCGAATCGTCTTGAACGTCCTGCCTAACGTTTGCGTCTCTCGCTACTCCTTAGCCGTTTGATGATAAAAGGCTTCGGACGGCTCTCCTTTAGTTTTAGAAGTCACGTTTTGTGTTCTTCTTCGGGCTTCCTTGGGATAGAGGAATAGAAGTGCAAGATGTAATTCCTTGTGGTGAAGGAAGAAGAAAGAAAAAGAAGAAGATTGTTCTCCCTTGGCTTCTTAGTGGATTGTGGCAGAAGAAAAATTTAGTTTATTTCTCTTGTAAGTTTGTCTTCTTCGGTGTACCTCGGTATAGAGTTTCTTCAGTGTATCTTGGTGTAGAGAGAGAACAAAAGAGAGAGAAGAAGAGAGAGCAACGGAGTGAGAGATTCCTCTCATAAGTTGAGACGATCAACTGATGTAAATTCTTAAAGTAGTAAAATCTCTTGCAATTCCGTGGACGTAGACAATTTGACGACCCACGTAAATTTATGCGTTCCGCTGTTGGTATGTAACTCACAATACTGCTGAGATTAACGGAGGAGAAAAAATAATAATAATAAGACTGCTGTATCACAACAGCTGTTCGTATGCGCGTAATCCGCAAGTAAAAATTTCTCTTAGGCTAGGGGTTAAAATTGCATCTGAAAACAAAAGACTTATTTGTTTTAGGTAAAATATAATATGTTGTCATATCTAATATCTTGATATTATTTTGTTACATCTGTACCACTCAAATATTTTATATCACATCAAAAATATTATCATTTAAACTAAAAATAAGATATGCATATTTTAATGCATAAATAAGATGGTATGTATGTTAAAAATTAAATTTTTAAGTGGTAGATATGTAAATGCATAGCAATTGAGTGGTATCTCTGTAAATCTTCCATCCATATATCTATAAGGAATGTAAAGATCTGGAGTTACTAGTGGCACGTGCGAGCATGAATGCAGCAAAAATAAGTGGAATTAAAATTTGTTAAAAAATAATACCCTCAAATTATCGATTATAACTTTATAATAAACCCATAAATTATTTAATTATTATTTTATTTTCTTAATTTTTCTTCTATTCATATTGCGAATTAAAATCCTTCATTCGCAGACTCAAAGAAGCCTCTTACAGAAACTATTAAAGACTGATTATCTAGATATAATATTTAATATTTTTTTGTAAGATTCAGAGATTATCATATCAAATCATAAATATAATTTATATAGATTTAGGATTTTAAAATAAATTTTTAATGCATTGTTAACTTCTATAGATATCAAGGGATATGGAGCCAATGCTTCCTTTGTCTTGATAGGCGTGGCTCCGTTTCAAACATGAATATGCATATAAAAAATATATATAAATATATTCAAACTAGCCGGGGAGAGAATTATATATATATATATATATATATATATATATATTTATATTTATATTTAAATGTATTTATGAAACAGACAACGCTAACAATGCGACCAATTCAACAAAGTCAACAACTCAAAATTCAAACTACGGTTTCCCAACTACCCTAAACCATTGACCAGAACAAGTAAGATAGCTCACTGGAGTCCAAATTATTCATACGCCAAAATTAATATAAAAAGCTTTGGACGATTTACATAGATACCACTCAATTCTCATGTATTTACATGTCTTGCACTTTAACCATCTTAATTTTGAATCAACAAGTGTATTTCACTTTCTCTTTTCAAGTTAAAATGACGATGTTTTTTATGCGATATGAAGATTTGGGTGGTATAAATGTAAAATAAAAATAGAGGTATCGGATATGTAAAATGTAAATACATAGGTATTGGGTGGTATGTATGTAAATGTCCGAAAGTATTTTTAAAAGTACGAAATTCAACAGAGAAAATTGAGGGAGAAAAGCCAATCGCTTGTTCAATGCGCATGTTCTTAGTTTAATGTAGAAGATGACAGATTTTCATATTTAATAATAGAGTTACCCCTTCTGTTTTTGTAATCCGAAATAATATTTTATGTGGGGAGACCAAGTAGTGCATTCACAAGGAAGATCTCTGCCAATAGTTAAATTATGAATTTTATCTGCCATGTTAGACATGTAAATGTCTTAGATAGGTTCATGCAATTTCGACATGTTAACTTCCTCGCAGTGCTCCATCTAGGTAACATTCCATACGCATTAATACTGTTATGGTATGGCTCATATATCATATAGGGACAGACGCTGGATCGAAGCGGAGCGGAAAAATCTGTCCAAATTGGGAAGTTACGTGGGTTGGGATGGGGGGCAAAGCTCCGCGGTATGGTACAGGGGTAATGTTGTAATTACATATTGTGCATAGGGTTTACTCCTGGGATTATAAATAGATCTGTTAGTAACCTCAGGGAATACCTGATTTCTGTAAACCCTTTTCTGAATATTGAAAGGAACTCGACGTTCTGCTCCTGAGGACGTAGGCTTCTTTGCCGAACCTCGTTAGATCTCTATGTTCTTCTGGATTTGTGTCGATTACTGTTTTTCTTCGCCCTAATTTTCTCAATAAATACTACTTCCATTAAACCGTTTTGTTTTATAAAAACATGATATGTGAATACACCTATTTCCTAAAGAATTTGTCGTGAATTTTTTTAATAATTTCAATTCAATTTTCTTATTGTTTGTATTTTTAATTTCTAATTTAGACGTCTTTAACTTGAATATAAAGAATTTAAATATGACTGTTTTATTTAACTTCGTTTTTTTTCCATATATATAATTGATTTTATGCCATCTTGACACTCTTTAATTCATTTTTTGTCATTTAATTTGCTTATTGATCTTGTGCCCACCTAATAAAAATATGTGATAGACTTCTATCTCAAAGATAAAATAATCAAATAGAACTTTAGCGTAGGCATTTACCACATAATATAATTCTTATTTATTTAAATTTTTAATATATAAAATTTAATATTTACTTATGTACCACTGTAATTTCTACCATTCCATAAAAAAATATGAATACTTTTTGTTTGTGTGTTAAAATATATATTTTATTGCATACATTTGATGTAATTATGAAAGAAAAATGCAAACTTTTGCAATTAGGCATATAAATACAGAAGAATTATATGCATGCATATGAACTCTTCCTTTTTTTATTTGGAGTAGAAAGAAGCATATTCAAATCTAAATTCTAAATCTCTGAAATTATATATACATACATATATATATATATATATATATATATATATATA
>NW_018164644.1:3520580-3587564 GCF_001263595.1 Phalaenopsis equestris
TATAACTGTATTAAGAAAAAAAAAAAGAGATTAAAATTTTATAGAAAAAAGGTAAATATATTTATATCTAAAATTTTACTTTATATATTTATGTATTGTATCTTTTACTGCTTAATAATATTAAATGTGGATATCCAGCTGTTAAAGATATTTTCACTGACGTTAGGCATTGGTTTCAAGCTAAAATGTCGTTAATAGTACATTCTTCACATGTTCATGGTGTCTTTCTAATCTTTCTACGCGTATAATTTTAACAAAAAATAAATAAATATATATTTTTTTAATTAAATTATAATTTAGTATTTAATTTTTAATTTGTTATTCGTCTTTTTGTTCTTAACAGTTAACTAAATGGAAACATATCACGAATCCATCTAGTCAATTTATTTTTTAAATTTCAAAGTATTTAATTATAATTTAATGGCTTTTCATAGGTTGCTCACACGGCTTAATTTGGACAGTGGGTGGGGTACCATCACCCTTTTATCTTCTAGTTCAATAGAAACATTTGTGGGAAAACATATTTAAAACATATGGCCAGTTAATTAGTAAAAAATAAAAGAAAAAAAATGACATACATACCACACAATTCTTATGCATTTACATATCTATCCCCTAAAATATGCAAATGCATGCATGCCTTCCTATATACCAATTCTCAGTATATTTATTTATTTATTTATACTTTGAAAAATCCATTTTTTTTTTATATAATTAAACTATCTAATTTCTATTTTTAAGTTGAATTCTCTACATGCCATTCATTATTTTAATATTTTTATTTACCATGCCGTTTAAGCTTTTCATGGCATGATGGCGAAATGCAAATTTATCAATAATCTTGAAAATTGAAGTTTGTAACTTGTGTTGAACTAATAATAAGAGAAGTTCAATTTATAGTCAAAAGCATAATTTTTTATGGCCTTTACATGCATGCCACCCAATTCTTATGTATTTACATATCTAGCACCTAAGTTAATTTTCTTACAGTTATACCATCCAAATGTTCCATATCACATCGGAAGTACCATCATTTTAACTTTTATATCAATAGGAAAAATGGCATTTATGTAAAAAATAAAGCTTAGGTGTTAGATATGTAAATACGTAAGCCTCGAGTGGTATATATGTTTGTAAATTCTTCTTTTTTTATTATCTTCTTAATTTTGCTTCTTTTAACTTAATCATGTCATTTAATTATTGCTATATTATTATTATTCTTATTATTAAAACACAATCGGGTTTTTACACAAAACATAGACCGCAGATCGAACCCCACAGCCACCCGCGGGCCGCGTTTCAGAATAAGCTGCTTATCTGAATAAACACAAGCTGTTCCAAACACACCCTAACAATGCATTGTTCAAAAATAAAAAATAATAACAAAAATACATACTATTGTAAACAATTCTTTTTTGTTTCAAAATTGGTCTTTTCCCTTCCCATTGAAAATAAAACATAAATAAATAACTTATTATTATTATTATTATATCACATATATATAAAACAACAACAAGACAAGAAAGCCTAAAATGCTATCAAATCACTTTGGAGTTTCTTAAAAGTCTCATCATGCTGTTTCTTACCTTTCCCACCATGTTTTCCTGTCCATTTACAATAAACAATTAAATAAATACATAAATAAGACATGAATCTTTCCAAGTTTATTATTTTGTTTGTATGTAAATCCTATGACTTTAGGTTCATACAAACAAATTTTCTTAGCATGTCTTGTTCATACATGAGAATATGATAATTTTATAAATTTCATACATATATATAATTATTACAATAAAAAAATATTAATTTTCTTCTAACAATATGTTGTTTCAGATCTAACCAGACGGCCCTTAACGAAACCATTAATTACAAAATCATCCCATGTTCACCAGAAATTATATAAAATTATGCAACTGTCAATTGTATGTCTAAAACATTTGTCACTAAAGATGACAACTTATGTAGGTTTTATAATTAAAAATATGTAATTATGACTAAAGTTTTTCGATACTAATGCTTGTCATATATGTTGTCATTAGAAAGTGTGACTATACACACAAGTAAGGATATGATAAAATAATATTAATTCAATCACAACTTTTACATAATACGAGATTAAAATTTAATATCCATTTAATCACATTTATAATACTTTAACTGTATGAAAATGTCAGATATTAATATAAAATCGACATTTATATCATATATTCTTATAAACCGATAAAAACTTATAAAATCGACATTTATATCATATATTCTGCCAAAATAGATTCAAATATTATCAGTTGAGTTGAATGTTTCAGTTATCTTATCTTTGAGACCATGTCTAAGTGTTCATCAATTAAGTGAGCTAACAGTATGAAAATGTCAGATAATAATACCCTAATAGTCAACAAGTCAAAGTCAGATTTCACCAACTATGTTTGCACTGCTCATCCATATAAATTGCCTATTATTATTATTATTATTATTATTATTATTATTAAAAATCTTATAATATTTGAAATATTTTTTTAATTAAAAATTGATTAATTACACAAATTTTGGCCAAAATCTTAATTGAAAACTATTCATTTCTGGCTATAAAAAATAGAATGAAAAAATTATTCAATATAATTCAAAGTAGAAATTTTGATTCATTTTGATCATGATGAATTTTATTTTTATTAGATATTTTTGAAATGCATTTAATATGTTTATAATTTAAGATTTAAATATGAAGTAAAATTAATTAATCAGCTTTTATGTTATACTTCATCTCTAAAATTTTTTTATGAAAAAAAAAAAAAACATTTATTAATGGCCCAATTTTATGACCATGCACGATTTTAAAAGCCCAAATGAAATGAAGTGTACAATGCATCTGTGACAGATAATATTGTATATGTTATGTGGCCTGAAATTACTTTAGGTATTGTTTGGCTTTGAAATGTTCTTCCAAGTTATTAAATCACGTTCTTCTATGATATTATGCCTTGAAATAGTCAAATTTAAATATATAGTTAATCATAGCATAAAAATGCTCAAATCATGGATCATTGATTAGTTTAATTGAAGATTTTTATTTTCTATTTTTGTTTCAATGTATATCTTTACAAACATAAATAGCACCTAAAACATTGCTATTTACAAATCAAGCCAAATCCTCACCCAAATAGCAAAATTCATGACAAAGCCTCAAACTTATACTTATATATTTTATCAATTTCTCAATGATTCGATTGTGGCACGCTTGAATGTATTAGTTATGTAGTTCAAAAAATCACTTGTGCTTGATTTATAAATATCAATATTTTGGGCGCTCTTTTTGTAATTATCGCATTTTTATTTTATGTGAGGATTATGATTTCAAAGTTATCACTATGTCATTTGGATTGACTTGAGAAAAAGCTTGATGATTTAGCACAATATTTGAAAATATTATGCATGCATCAAAGATATGTATTACATAAAAATAGTATTATCGAATGAAGAATGATCAGTCAACAATATGTTAGGGAATAATTATTTACATAATATATTATCTCAATGTAATTAATAAGGCAATTGAAAAAGTCACAAAAAACATCAATAGATTTAATTTGTAATTTACATCTAAATTTTTTTGTATTAGGAGATATGAATATTTTTATTATCGTTTATATATATATATATATATATCAGCTCTAACATTTGCAAACTGATTAATTTCACAGCAATTATGAGCTAAAATGGTATAGTTTTAAATAATATGATTAATTATCAGTTGATTGTTATTGTTATCTTCTCTTTGAGACCATTTCCAAATACTCAATCAAGTGGGCTAAACAGTACGAAAATGTCAAAGAAACCCTTTGTAAGGTCAATAAGTCAAAGTCATATTTCACCCATTGTATAGTCAGGTATACCATGGAAAGGGCCTATAATAGTTAAATATTTGTAATCTAATATTAAATATTGCAGCCTTTTCTTCTGCCTATGTGATCTTGGTATTCTGAAAAATATCTCATGAAAATGATAATTTTGTTTTTTATTAGCATTGATGCAGTAAAACAGTAGATTGTCGTCTTAGCCTGGTATGTAGATTCAACATACACTCAGAAAAGACAAAACAACTAAGAATGACATCAAAAAATTTTACATGAAAAAATTAGAAAGGGAAAAACTATGGGGTCTGACCTAGCTGAAAATTCTACTATAAATAGATAATAACAATTGTAATTACTTGTCTCATAAATGGGAAATGGTTATAAGATTTTCCAATTTACAATGTCGACTTGTTGATAAATTTGTTGCTAGGAACAGACGGAGACTGTTAGTGATCGGCAGCATCCGGTAGTGTTGGTCAACGGTGGTTGGAGGTGATTAACGGTAGTCGGCAGTGATCGATGGTGATCGACGACGATCGGCGGTGGTCGACAGAGGTAAGTTGACATATATGTAAAAATTGAAGTTTACTAGTAAAGTATATAAATACAAGGATATCGAGTGGCATGTATGTAAGTCTTCCTATTATTTAATATCCGGTTGTAACATATATAAAGTTATGCGAGAGACAGATAGAGTGAGAGGACAATTATTTGGCAGGACTAGAAGATCATACATATGACCTAGGATTAATTACAGTCAACAAAGAATATTCAGAATTTGAAATAGAAAAATTAAGAAGAATCATTCAAGACTGAAGAAATTCTGGATAGAACTTGTATTAAGTCCGACTAATTAAAAATAAATAAAACATAAAATAAAATTTTAAATATAAAGATAAGTAAATTGTAATCTTATTGGCATGTTATTTGTAACATGTAGGTGGTGTGCCTCAAGGGTTTAAATTGATAATGCAAATCATCTTAATTTATTAATTTAGAATTTAAACCCTCAACTAAGAGGTCTTAGGTTAATATCTAATAAAGGGGGGCAGCTACATAAATATCAAAATATTCTAATTTCCTCATATATATATATATATAACACCTAAATTTTAATTTGTATATTTATATCAAATGTTTCTCATATATATTTTCATGCGTAAATAGTAGCAAAATAAAAATCAAGATTTAGCTGTTAGAAGTATTGTAAATTGTGTGGTATGTATGTAAATCTTCCAAAAAAGATAAATTTAAAAAAAAAAAAAATGAAACAAAAAACACCGCTTCCGATCTGCTGCTACCATTGGCCAGTGGCCGCCCTAAACAGGGTTTGTAAGTTTAGGCCCATTTTTAGGGTCGACAAGAGGCCCAGTAATCCATTTGCTGCGGACATTTCTAGAAAATTCAGTGGCCCAGTAATCTATTTACTATAGCTATCAGTGCAATCATCTGCGCCGTGCCGGTGCCCTCAACAATCTTTTGTACATATGAAATTTATTTCAGTATACATAAGCATTAATTTTGATATTTTTTTAAAAATAAACATATTTTTAATTATTATGCATTTTAAATAATGTGTATTGTTACAAAAAATATAGGGTTTTTTGGCGTATTTTTCATATATATATATATATATGTCTGAAATCTCAAATGTTATTTGGCTCATGCCCAAAGGAGAGGGTGTTGGATGGATGAGATGGATAGAGAAATAAGAAAGTAGAGAGAATATACAATAATACATGTTCTCTTCAAATAAATTCAGTAGTCTTATTAAAAAGAATGACCCTTTTATTTAAATATCACAAGGGAAGCCTAATAAAATTACATGTGTCCCTGATTAGATAGGAACATTACAAATGGTTTATAAACGATTACACAATTACAAATTTGTAAATGATTTTGAGATATTTTGGCCTTGATAACCTTTATTGACACTGTTTCATATTCATAACCGTTGTCAGTACTGTTTCATATTTATAATTGCACAATCTAGTCAGTCAATCGTCATTCGATAGACTAAAATTTTTTCGGTCGGTCGAGAGATCATCAGGCGGCTTTCCTGAGGGAACCCTTCATGGAGACTTTCTTATCCTTAGTAAATGTTTATACCATCATGCAGAAGGTGTGTCACCAAAATTTGATGGGTAGCCTTTCTTCAGACAAGAAGTAACTTAAAGAGTTCAAGACTAATGTGGGGTTGTCGTTGACATTCTATGAGAGTCGCCCACAATAGTTTATGGGAGTTTATTTCATATGGTCATTCCCTGGTTTAAGTGTCAAATGTTCTTAGCTCGAATGTACTTTCCTTTGGTCAACCCGTTATCTAACTGAAAGAAGCAATGATCGATGGCTCGGCCTTTGTACTGTCCTAATATAGTTCTTTGATATCTTGTTTGTGTGATTCGTTGAATTCTCTTGAGATTTGTTTGGTTAGATCTTTTATGTACTATATATATATATATATATATATATATATATAGCTCCAATCTCTTATTGCTTCTTAAGTTTCACCAACGTCAAATCACCGTCGTCGAGCCACCATCGTCACCAAATAACTATTGTCACTGAACCACCATCACTACCGTTGGATCATTGTCACCCGGTCAACATTATCGACATCATAAAACCACTACTGCCATCATCATCACACCATCATCAACAAACCACTGTTGTTAAGTCATTATTGTGTCAGACCACTTTCGTCAAGCTTTTGTTGTTAGAACATCCTCTCAAGACCAAATTTACACCATTGTCTTCATCGTCAGATCACCACAACTATCAACAAACCTTTGTCACCCATCTACCACTACATTGGAACATCGTCATTAGGTCACCACTGTCATTGAAGCACCATCACTAGGCTGATGTAGGGCCACTATCGACGTCATTTGATCAAATCCACCATCAGCAGATCATCGTTGCTCTGTTGTCATTTCTATTGTGGTACACCGTTATCATTGACATAATGTTACTCAATCATTGCCACAGTTGGACCATTGTTGCCCAACTGATGTCATTGATTTCATTACCATTGCTTGATTGCTATCACCAAACTACTATAGTTGCTTAACTAGTATTGCCCAATTGACTTTGCAACAATCATCACACCACCACTATAGTCGTAATACCATTACAGTCATCATCTGATCATTATCTCCCAACCAATGCTTGTACTATCGTTGTCATTTTCATTAAACCATTGTATCACTATTTACCTCACCGAAAAATCATCGTGGTGACAAGATCACCTTCTTCTGACCACCACCAATGTATTCGTGGTACACCACTATTGTCAGATCATCATTACTAGGCCAACAATGACGATGTCATCACCATCACCTGATTACTGTCATCATCAAACCACTATCACCCAATGATACTATCTGACCATCATCATCATCGTCTGATCACCGTCATCCAAACATTGATGTTGCCAAAGCACTTTCGCCCAATAGACATCATTGGACCAATGTTGCCACACTGATGTAGTTGCTGCTACCATCATCGTTAGCCTACTATTTTCATCATTGGAACACCATCTCTCCGTCCCAGTACCATCACACAACTCTCGCCAGTTCGTTGTTGAACCATAGGTAAGTTATCGTCATCGTTGCCATATCCACCATTGCTTGGCCACTGTCGCAACTGACGTGAAGCCACCATCATCCGAATAATGACATTGTCATTGTCTCCTAGCTATTGCTACCGGACAACCATTGGTTGGTCATCACCACTAACGACAATACTAAATTTAGATCTCCACCATAGCCTCTACTGTCGGCCTTTCATCATCACATCTAAGTCATTATCATTTTTCTAATGGACATTTAACCGTCACATTTGTCATATTATTTTCTAATATTCAAGTGAAGACATAGTTTTATAATTTATAAGTGAATAATGAAACTATTTTGACTCGGACAATCCATATGATTTTTTCTCTTTCAGGTATTTTACGTAAAAAGCTCTAGTTCCCTCTTTATCAATTCTTTTTTGTCTGCGTATATGTGTTAAATTTTCATATAATATTAAAATATTTATATATCTCTATTACTGTAAATTCTTCAACACAAAACTTTTCGATGTTGCATGTAAAAAGGCAATCATACCCTTGTGGAATACAAGACACAAGCTAAATAGCTAACAAACATAATACTAGAAATAACGAAGCTTTCATCTACATTATTCATCATTCTAAGGGATGACCTTGGGATGTCAAAATGTTCTTAAACCTCCCTAATAAGTGTTATCCTACTATGAAAGGCGCATCAGGTCCGCTTTAGAAGAATGGAAACATAGGATGGAGAATTTCTAGAACGATATAAATTTGTTTGAAGTCGCAAAATTACAAATGCAAATGCATGGTTGTGATTTTTTACCATGATCAGAAATAATTGCTCTAATATATTGAATCCATTTTAAAGTAATGAATACATTATGTCCTGATATTAAAAAAAAAAAAAAAAACTCAACCTAAAGATCATACTACATTAATAGAAACAATTTTACTTGCCTCAAATATAGCAATAAACATAGTTATTAAATGAAATGAAGTAATTTTTCCAGATTCTTGGGTCATACCTTCGGGGGTTAATCCTAAGCAATTATTAATCAACAAATAGATCAGATTATTCAAAATACTAATGAAGAAGTAGAAGCATGATTTAGCCTCAGACGATTCATATCTCTAGCTAGAAGATCTATACCATCTACTTCTAATCCCTCTTCTACTTTGATTTCTGAAACATTTGTTAATGAAGAAATAATTAATGAACCTATTACTAATATTCAATTAAATTCTCATCAAATTCAGTGTTCCTCTCCTTCTCCTTGAGAAATGAATTTTAGTTCTAAATGAATTACTAAATAAGAAGTACATCTCATGCTATGGTGATCTATAATTATTTATCTCCTAAATATGTGAAATTTAGAGAATGGCATAGAAAATATGTAGAAGAAAATGGAAGAGAATGATTATCTACTTCATATTTCGTAGCAATTATGGAACGAAACCAAAAAGGCAAGGCTACTATTCCTTTTACTAATTGGCTTACTAAAGAATATACAAAAAACATAAAACTTAACTTGATAACTAGAATATGAACAATTAAACAAGAGGAATCAGTTAGTTCTATTTATCCTCAAGCTAAATCAAGTATTAATATATATAATGAAAATTCAAAATCGTCTGTCTTTGCAAAAATAAATATAGAAACTCGAGCATTAAAAGAATTTATTATAATAATTAAGCAACTAAATTTCTCTAATAACGTTTTACAAATTATCTCCAATCACTCGCCTTAGTTTGCTCGAAAGTAAAATTGATCGAATAAAAAAAAATAATTAAGAAATTAACAAAATAAGAGATCCCCAATTCGAAAGAAATTATACAAGAAACAGATTCTATTATTGAACATATTGTACTTCAAAATCATGTTATTCAACCAAATCCTTCGTTTAATTATAGTTTTGGTCATTGTAAACTAGATTTTAAGGAAAAATTTTTACATCCCCGCATACAATAGCTTTAAATGAAAAGAAACAAAAACCTACTCTAGATGAGTTCCCAATCCATAGCAAGAAATAAGTTTACAGTCATAAGTTTGAAAAACATACATCTTCTGAAAAAATATATCAATTTCAAAAAATGAGATTAATAATGTCAAGGAAGAAATGATTCGAATCAAACTATCCTAACAAGAAATGAACCATAGATTAATATCACTTGAGATTAATAATGAAGAAATTGGAGGAGTAACTTCCCCATAAACAAATAACTTATACTTACTTAATGATACTGAAATGCTGAATTCTCTACAAAAAACTATCATGCAAAAATTGTTTATCTCGATAGAATTAATTATAAATCAGGAATATATACTTCCTTCTCTTGCTGGATTAGTAGATTCAAAACCTGATATAAATTGTATTCAAGAGGAAATTATCCACTCTAAACGAAGAAGATATTCCGGCTAAAGTTAGACCATGTCAAATGAATCAACATTATCTCAATCTGTCTAAAATGGAAATAAATGAATTCTTAGAAGAATAGATTATTATAAAATGTTATTCTCCTTAGTGTCATCAACATTCTATGTTGAAAATGCTGAAAAAAAATCTGAGGAAAATCAATACTCGTTATTAATTATTAACCTCTTAATAAAGTACTTAAATGGGTAAGATATCCAATTCCAAATAAAAAAGATCTATTAAATCACTTAAATAATGTCATCTTATTTTTAAAATTTGATCTTAAATTTAGATATTGGTAAATTCAAATAAAAGAGTAAGATCATATATAAAATAGTTTTTACTGTTTCTCTTGGTCATTATGAATGGAATGTAACTTTATTTGGACATTAAACTGCACATTCTGAATTTCAAAATATCTTGAATGAATTTTTTTATCCTTATTCTGAAATTATTATTGTTTATATTGATGATGTATTAATGTTTTCCAATACTATTGAACAAAGGATATTAAACACTTAAATACTTTTAAATGGACTGCTAAGAAAAATGTATTAGTTATTTCAACTCCCAAAATTAAAATATTCCTCAGTGAAATTAGATTTTTAGGACATAATATTTCAAACTCGTCTATAATTTCTATCCATCGCAGTATTGAATTTGTTGACAAATATCCTGCAATAATTACTTATTAAAAATAACTTTGACAATTTTTAAGCGCTTTAAATTATGTTGTTGATTTCTATAAAATCGTGTTTTAGATGATGCACCTCTTTTTGATTACTGAAGAAACATCCTCCAGCTTTGTCTCTTATGTATACTGCTACAGTTCAAAAATTAAAAGTAAAGTTAAAAGTTTACCTCGCATTCATCTCGTTGATCCATCTAGTTTTAAAATTATTGAAACTAATGCATCAAATCTCGGATTTGGAGGCATCTTAAAACAAAAACTAACACCTTCCTCTAAAGAAGAACTTGTTCGCTTTACCTCTAGTTGATGGAACCACACTCAATCCAAATATTCTACTATTAAATTAGAAATGTTTTTTATTGTTAAATCCATTTCCAAATTTCATGACGATTTATTAAGTACTAAGTTCTTATCATGAATTGATTGTAATGACGTCAAATCCATTATTCTTAAAGATGATAAGAATCTTGCGTCAAAATAATTTTTTGCATCTTGTCAAGCCCAATTATCTCTGTATTTGATTTTGATATTAAATATATAAAGAGAGAGACTTATTCCCTCCTTGATTTTCTAACTCGTGAATTTTTGTAAGGATTCCTAGGAGTGGATTACCCCAAAGGGAAGGGTCCTATTGCGCTTCCTAATTGCGATGACTATTTTCCAAGAGGGAGGGGAAGGGGTTGTAACAAAAATCTTCTCCGCATGAATCTTACCAATATTTTTTTGGCCATCAATCTACCTCCTCTGCTACTCCTAAATCTACTCATAAATTGTTGAATTTGAATCTGAATCAGTACTTTGCACCAAAATTGCAGTCTCTCGTGTTCTAGAAATCAACAACATTGATTGTCATCTTACAACCCCTTGAGTCATTCTTGAGCGCTATCTCGGTACTAATCATTTTCCCTATGAATACTTTTATGATCGTAATATGTATGAAACAATTCTTATCTCCTTTAAATGTGTCAAAATCAAGCCCAATTAAAACGAAAAAAATGAATCTATCGCTTATAGCAAAATTAAAATTTATAAAATTTTTAATCATAAAGAATGAGACCTTACTTCACATCAAATTAGAAAAATTGAATATTGTTGAGAAATTTAGGGCAAAGATACGAGAATTGACACAAATCTAGAAGAAAACAAATAGATTTAACGAGTTTCGACAAATATAACTACATCCCCGGGAGCAAAAGTGACGACTTTCCTTCAATTTAGAAAAGAGTACAGAATATCCCTAGGGTTACAAAACAAGACATATATATAACCCTAGAGTACAATATGCAATTACAAAATTACTCATGTATCGTACCGTGGGGGTGTTGCCCTAACACCCCCAACCACACATAATGTAACTCCCCCAATTGGACAGATACTTCCACTTCACTCCATTGGCTCACTCCATTCTGCTCCGCTCTCTTGGTCGCCACGCTCGCTCTGTTCCGCTCCAGCATCTGTCCCTTATCTGGTATATGAGACATACCTAACAAATATAAACATCCAAAATCTCAATTTAGAAAAACTATTTCTTTTAATTACTGAACTTATATTGAAGCCACAACTTTAGAAAAACCATTTATTGTTATTAATTCTTGACGAAAACATTGATGGATGTTTGTAATGATGCTTGAAATCTTATCCAATGATATTTCTCATTAGTTTAATCAATTGTGGGTTAATTGTCATGATGTAATCCAAATCTTACCCCCTCTAATCAAAGCCACCAATTCCCATTGGGTTGAATCTTCTCCCTACATATCCAAAATTCCAACTCATATCTTAATAAAAGATAAATAAGATTTATATTTTTTCACTCAATGTCAAATTTCATGAAGTTGGTCATGAAATCTCGAAATCCAACATGATACTTTAAATCGTAAATGTTTATACATAAATTATGCATTAAAATGATGAGTAATCATTCAAATCGAAGAGAATATTATTTTCATTAATAAAAGAATCCAAACTAATAAAGCAAGTATGCCCAAAAATCAAGCTAATGAAGATATCTCAATTACAAATCTTAGCAATGAGGAAATTTCTGAATGAATCCACTGAAGAAAATTAAAGAACGACAAGAAAATCAACTTTGCCAAATTTTTTGAAGAAGAAGAAGATTAGATTCAAGAAGTTGACAATGTATCAATGGTAAGTGGCAAGGTACCTGACATTTGGGAAAATTTACAGATGACAATCATTTAGAAGAAGAATCTCCATTCAACCGATAAAATTTAGAAGTGGACCACACCTTGATCCAAAAGCCATCAAAAGAAGATATTTGAAGATCCAAAGCAAATATAATTGGCCATAAGACCAGCTAAAAAGTGCTTCGCACTATCTCATCTTTCCGGCATTAATAACTTTGAGCTTTTGTAATTTTATATGTTATTATTTTCTGTTTATGAATTTTGGAGTCTATTGATTTGACTCAGCTTTATATATGTCAGTAGCATTCTGTGCTGGTGGGGGCAAGAACTAAGCTTCAATTTTATAAAAGCCTAAGGTGCCTTGCTGTTATTTTAATTTTGAAAATTATATATATATATATATATATAATATATAGATGAATAATGCAATAATTAGCGGGGCACTGCTGGCGCTTCCTTCAAAATTAGCGCTAATTTATTGAAAGATTCCGCCCCCACTTCTCCATTTCTCGAGGCTTCCGGGAACCTTCCTTTACCGTCAATGTCATCCAGCGTTAAGATCGGGAGGCCAACCTCTGCAGATTCTCCGCCACTCCTTCACCCTTTTTAATGCTTCGCCCAACCCTTCTCCGTCCTTCAGAATGACCAGCCTCAGATCTGTGACGGAAACCCTAACCCGATCCCCAAAGTTAGATCTGGCCGTCTCTGCCTCGCAATCCTTCCGGGTACAGTCCCGGCTCTGCGTGATCCTGGAGCCACCATAAGCTTCGGTAGGAGGGGATCGTCTTCGATCCAGCGGCTGGCAAATCAATCGGACGGGGAGGTTGTAGACAGCGTGAGGATGGCTACTAAGTTTTTGATGAACGTGACGGTGGAGCGGAGCTTCGGTCCTATACATTTGATGATATCGCCGGAGAGCACGGTGATGGACTTGGTCCAGATGGCGTTGAATTTGTACGTTAAGGAGGGAAGGAGGCCGCTGCTGCAGTTTACCGATCCGACGGGATTCGAGCTGCACTACTCGCTTTATAATTTTGATTGTACGCATTCTTTTGATTCGGCTCTATTTGTTGGAATAGGTTTATTTGAATGCCTGTGATATGCCCTTTTTTTATTACAGTTATCGGTCAAATTGTGTCAGATCCTTCTCGAAGTTAAATCAAAAATTATTTTCACTGGTTTGATTATAGTAATTTTTTATAATATTCACGATATTCTTGTCGTTATTCTATTTTTTTAATTAAGTAGAAAGTTAGATTAAGGAAAGAAATTGTTTAAAGATAAGGGGGCTTTAGAATAATAAAATTAAATCTTAATACATGTTATGCAATTAGATTGTTGGTTTAAGTTGATAATTATATATGAATAATACATGAACAATTTTTGTTGTTTTGAAGAAAAGCTTAAACCTGAGTTAAGAGTTGTTGAGATGGGAATGCTTAGGTGGATGAGTGGTTTGACACTTAGAGACAAAATGTGAAATGAATTTATCCGTGAAAGAATGAATTTATCCGTGAAATCCGTGAAAGGGTTGGTGTAGCTCCTGTGACAAACAAAATTAGAGATAGTCGTCTTAGATGGTTTGATTATAATAAAAGTTGACCATGTTAATGATCTACTTAGGAGAGTAGATGTTTTAGATTCAAATTATGTTAAGAAAGGGAGAGGTAGATCTAAAAAGACAAAAAGACTCGGGCATATTGTATAAAATATGATCTTAATTTATTACAATTAAAGGAAAATATAACACTCAATAGGACACAATGGAGAAATGATTCATGCACTTGACCCTTTGTACATGTTATGCAATTTTTGTTGGTTCAAATTGATAATTTTGTCTGAATATTACATGAAGATTAAGTGATATTAAGCTTGATGTGTTTGATTTGTTGGAGTACTTTGCTTTATTATATAAACGAATAGAGATAAAAGATAATGATGCAATTTTAAGATGAGATAGTTATATCATGAAGACTTAAATGCTAATATGTTATACAATTTAGTTTATGTCTATGATTTTATATAGACTTGAGTATTTAGTGCTTAGGAAATCATTGCATCTATGTTGGAAGTGGCATAAGATTAGAATGCTATAAAAATAATCACTGACAACGTCAATATGCCAAGTTTTCAGGTTGCAAACTTTTCTTGAAAGTGCATTGAATATTTAAAAATAGTATTCCCATTGGCATTTCAGGTTGTAAAATTTTATTGAAACTGCATAAATTTTCTTGTTTTCAAGAAATATGAAGGATGGTCCTTGGGAAATGAGGAACTTGATCACTTAATTTCATAGTAGATTATGGAAAGGTCAAGATTCATTATGTTATAGTATATATATATTTTTAAATAACTTTGTGCTTATATATGTTGCTGTGGGCTGTTTTCCTTCACTTAAAATGAAAGCTATTCAGACTACAAGCCTAATGGTATATTATTTCTTTGGCTATTCAGACTAATTCTTTTTAATCAACTGACATATACTAACCCTAATCAACCCATCCTGTTAGAATTTTCCTTTGTGGAGCTTTAGCAATGCTTGCATCACATACATTAACTCTACAGTATTGAACTCCACAATGCTAAGCTCTAACCGGAGACAAGCAAAGGCTGACACAAATGTTGAACTTCTACTGTTATACCACTAGCCAATTGTCATCTTGATGCAAAGCTTTATGTTCATATCTTTGTGTTAGGGTTGTTGATGGAGGTGAGGGTAAGCAATTTCTTAAATTGATATAAAGACAGGCCACATACTTTCTCTTTCTACCATACATGTCATATTTTTAGTTACTTTTACTGGGAGAGTGGTTGCTGCCATCCAAATTTGATGTAGGACAAGCAATGTGATATGTTTATAGAGGAGATCGAAAGTTCGTGTAATTTGATATGGCTGAGATTGAAGGAGCAGAAAAACGAAATTTTATTATGTTTGGAGTTGCACGACTCAAATGATGCTATCTATATTTTCTAAATCAAGGTCAACGACTCATTTGTAATATTGGGAACAAATTTCATTGTAATTTGCTCATACAATCTTACATTTCGTATGCATTGCACATAGGATTGTCTTTTTTACATAGAAGGGATTTCTCCCCTTCCTATAAATGCATAAGTTGGGTTACATGTTTGGATCAAATTTCATTGTAATTTCGTTTTACTTGTCTACTTTTGTTTTCTTAGTATGCTTTTCAAAATCAAATCTTTTGGGAATGGTAGCCCAATCTTTTGGGAATGGTAGCCCATATTATTCCTAAATGATCATTTTGGACTTTAACTCGAGTTGGCAGTGATTTAAGCGGGTTATTGTGGCTACTTTGAGTCATTCAAAACTTTTTGGATATGCTTTGTAATTCATTCTCATTTATAATCATTTTAGCATATTATAATCATTTAATGAAGATATAGTCATATTAGATTTTGCTTTAACGTATGATTTTGTTATTAGCCAAGTCATAGTACCGATTAAAAAAAGTTTCTCCCACTTGCTTAATTGTTATATATATATATATAGCTATATTTTCATAATAGGATATTTGTTTGTTTTAAAACATAGAGAAACTTTGTCTGCATTTTGCTCATAATAATTTGCAGACTTTGATATTGATTTTGTTTTGGTGGAACAGGTCTTGATCCGGATGAAAAACTGAAAAATCTTGGATCTCGCAACTTCTTTCTCTGTGCCCGCTCTACCAAGCGCAAGCTCCCTGCCTGCAACAGCTCCAACTAGGAAGCTGTTGCAGCGTTTGATTTTCCGCCCTTGCTCTGAATTCAGCTTATTTCAATTTCCTCTTCATTGAAGTCATTTTTCTTGCTTATGAAAACAGTCATTTTATCAATGTTTTGTGCGAGTGTTTGGGAATAATTGAAGTACGGATCTGATGAGTGTTTTATTTCATTACTGTTTTTTTTTCATTTAAAGTGCTGGCTGGGTATCATTACCCGAGATTTTTTAGAATTTAAGATGTTCAGGTGTGGCGAGCTACTTGAATATGTTATTTTCTTTGCATTTAATTAATATTTTTTATTTCGGGTCTCTGATGCAAAAATTATGACGTCAATGCTTTAAATTATTGTGTCAATACTATGATGTAGCTGGTAATGATGTCATTTATGACCTGAGTCTAGTGATGAAGCATGTTAGGATAGCTTCGCCGCATGGGCACCCGATTGTAATGTTAATTAAATAACAATTATTTTATTATGGGCGGATGAAGATATAGAGTTGTTTTATAAAAATAGTATTATGATATAAATTTGGAATATAAGCACTCTCATATGTAAATTAATGAAATTAAAAGATATTATAATTCATATCTTGGTAAATATTTTATGCATTTAAGAAATTAAATGAGTTGCAGAGAAGAAAAAGATTGATAGTTTTTGTTTTATGCTTTGGTATTGATGTAAGAGTTGTATTAGAAATGATGTATGCGTAAGTATAAATTATAGTTTGAAAGATAATATTATAAAAATTAGTATAATTTGTTATATAATTATAACTCTAAATATTGATGTTGATACTAAATTTCTTAATATTATAAGCATTTATAGTCCTCAAGTAGGTCTGCATATATGTTTAAAAATTTTATTTGATAAGATTTAAATGGATATGGTAAAATGATGGAAGATTTTAGACATATTCATAGTGGTTTTGGTTTTGGAGTGATTAATAAAAAGTATAATTATATTAGATTTTATTTTAGCTTATGATCTTGTTATTCCTAATAATTTATTAAAAAAAAATGAGCATGTTATCAATTATAAGAACTAATGAAATACAAAATGATTATTGTTTTATGAGTAAAATATTTTGGTGTTATTTATATCATAAATAATAATAATTTTTTATTTCACCATTGCTTTAATTAAATGGAAGAGAAGGCTTGATCTAAGGGTATTTCAATAAAAATGTGTACATGTGTAGAAGTTCTAATATTTTTTTTGTTTATTAATTTTTTAATATTATTTTACTAACTTAAAGGATATCTGATGAGGGGAGAGATTTTACTTTTTAAAAAAAAAAATAAAGGGGATGCATTAGAGCATAAGTTATAGATGAATTAAATTAATGTTTCATACATTAAAGTTATAAGAGATAGTAATTGAGCATTTGAACATATGTTACGACGTGATACAAAAATTTATTAAAGTCATTTTGGATTCATGCTGGGTAAGTCTATTATGAAACTATACATTTATTGAGATGTTTCATGGAAAACTATAGAGATAGTACGAAAGATTTACAATATATTTTTTGTTGATTTAGGAAAAAAAACTTTTGAAGAAGTTTCAAGAGAAGCATTTGGAGAGTTCTAGAAAGAAAAAGTGTTAATAATGCATATATTCAAGTCATTTAAGATATGTATTCTATAGTTCTATCTTTTGGTTGAAAGCAAAGTGGATTGACAAAGTTTTTTTTTTTATTTTTATTAAAGTTGGATTACAATAGGGATTGACTTTAATAGAAGGATGCTTTTATTGGATATTTAGGGAAGGATGTATCTTAGTGTATACTTTTCGTTGATGATATCCTTCTTTTGGATAAGAGGAGAGAAAGTTCAAGAAAAATTGAATTATGTAGGTCAAATTTAGGGTCTAAAGACTTTTGTTCAAGTAGGTATAAATTTGAATGCATGGAATGTAATTTTAATTAGGGGTGTAAACCACAAGCGAGCCCAGGCTCAGCTCGTATTCGACTCGTTTATATTTCAAGCTCAAAAAGCGTGTTCGAGCTCGACTCGTTTGCTTAGCGAGTCGAACAAGTGAAGTTCACGAACAAAGAGTCGTTTTGACAACCTTAATCACGTAATCATAAGATGTTAAGGATTGAGACAAGATTTAAGACATCATTTGACCCTAATTTAATATTTTTTATTATATTTTCTTAATCAATTTATATATTTTCTCTCGGGCTTTTTCTTTATATATATATATATATATATATATATATATATGTATGTATGCATGTGTATATGTACATATGTATATGTATATGTATATATGTATAGATCTACATATATGTATATATGTATTCATATGTACCTATATGAATGTATATATGTATAGATCTACATATATTTATATATACATATGTATATATGTATACATATGTATTTTATTGAAATAGAAAAGATACATAGATGTTGTATGAGAGAGCCCAAAAGAGGCACCCTGCCCATACGATACAAGTACAATAATACCCCAACAAAAATATAGATAGACTCAATAAAAAGTAAAATAAATTTAAAACATGCAGAAAACAAGTAGCTAGGAAAGAGCTATTTTAGTCCCGCCTGTTCCTCTAAATTTAAGAGCGGAGCCAGATAACAAACTTTGAAGAGTCGCGCCATTGCTAAGAGTGACTAAAGTATCATCCATTAAGTTTCCAAGTTAGTGTGCGCCCCCAGCCGTCTTCTTCCGCCGAGAAGTGTAAACCTATCATACTTCATCTAAAGACTGACTCATGTGATCCTCAGTCTAATTTGATGTTAGAACCGCAATAGAAGGAAAGACAGTCGTTGCCACCGCGATAGATTGCAGTGTATGTAAAGTGTGAATTGTTACCTCTGCACCTAATGCTTCCAGAATAGGAGCTACGGGACTATCCTGATTTTCGGTTCAAACATTATCCGTTGCAGTATGGTCAGGAGAGGGATCCCAGGGGCAGACACCAACTCCTGGCTTGTGGTGATTCCCTTCTCAGGCTGGCTGTCATCAGGTTTGCTGAGAGCGCGTTCAGGAACATGGGGTGCACTAATAGTGTGTTCCTGCTTTTGACTATTCGTTCTCAACTGTGGGTGCAATTTGAAACATTTCACATGTTGGTGTCCAAACATCTTGCAGTGCTTGCAGTAGTAAGATTTTTGTTTCTTAATAATTTTTTGCTAATAACCATTTTGAGCAGATCCAAACCAGACTTTTTCTACATCTGATAGTCTAATATCTATTTCAATCAAAATCCTTGCAATAGAGGGTCTTGAGAAATGAACTGTAGGTAAGTCTACATGCTAAGGTTTTCCAAAAATAGTCCCAATTGCATATAAGATATGTAAGTCAAGGAATTGAAGCTTGAGTTCAGCTAATGAGAACCTGATATGTGTAATTTGCGGTTCTTTACTAGGATCAAAATTAGGGTCCATTTGAGCAATTTCATATGTTTGCCCTCGATTGTGATAAATTTCTTTGAGAAAATCCTTGAGAAAATCCTTTCTATGCTCAGCTGTTAATCTTTTTCTATGCTCAGCTGCATCATAACATGCCTTCCGTCGAAATGACCCACCTGCCAATCCCCAGACAGTTTGAAATCTTCAAAAACCTTCCTAATGATCTCCATCTTAGGGCAACCTAATTGGAACTTTCCAACTAGTGTAAATTTGTATTTTCCTGCACAAGTTGAAATTTCAGTGTTAGAGAAGAATATTATTTGTTTGTCCGCCTTTTTCTTTATTTTTTTTATGAGATTCCAATCGTCGTTTCCAGCAACAGAATCATGGTATATCTGCGGGAATGTCAGACTATATGCGAGGTGGAAAGGGGAGCTGCGTTTGTGGACCACTATAGCATGGGAGGATTTGGCGGGATTATCACCGGCAACGACGACAACGTAAGAAGACCCTGAGGCCATTAAGGTGCTTCACACAAGCACTACAGTAAATTGGCGCAACCCGTGTGCGAGCAGTCAAGCTGTGAATGTGGCGGAGCTGTCGATCGACTAAGAACCTGCAGAGCGAAGGCTTGACGATGCAGACGACGAAGCGAAAACGCAGCAGACGACGCCTCGATGATTCAATAACGCAGCAGACGACGCAAACGATCGACGAAGCAAAATCCTCCACCAGCCAGAGCCGAAGACGAAGACGTAAAGGATCGAAACGAGCGTGTGTGTATGTGTGTGTGTGTGTGTGTGTGTGTGTGTGTGTGTGTATTATTATGTAATTGATTAATAGTATTTCAAGCCAAAACGAGCCGAACACGAACGAAAAAATATTTGTTTGTGATGTTTGTGTTCGGCTCGTTAACTTAGCGAACGAGCTGAACACGAGCTTCCCAACAAGCCGAACACGAGCTTTTCACAAATAACGAGCAGCTTTGACAACCCTAATTTTAATAATAGTAGATCTAGTTGTGGTGTTGTAATAATTGATCAAGTCGTTAAATGAGTGAACATTTTATATATTTTGAGTTTATTGTTCAAAATAGTGGTTATATTGGTGGGGATGTTATAATATCACATTTTATTATATAGAATTTATAACATTCAATTTTTTAATATCACATTAAAAAGATTACTATTATTTATTTTTAAAAAGTGAACATATGCTTTTATGTATGGATTTATGATATTAAGGTATTATAATTATAATATGAAAGGTTACTTTTTTATTTTGCTATTTTAATTAAATAATATAAAATTTGTACTTGAAATCAATAAATTACATATTTATGGACATGATAAGCGCCTACAAGACTTGGGGATGAGTTTCTTCAACTAGGTGACTCGAACTACAAATCATATTCTAAATACTAACCATTAATTTTTTTATCGAATTACTATTAAGGCTGAACTTAACCAAAAATAAATAATAATAATAATAAAAAAAAAACACATTCAATTTCTAAAAATATATTAAATATAATTTTAAAAATCATGCAGCAAACCCACGAACATCGGAAATCCTTAATATTACAAATCATTTTGACTTATAATTGGCCAATACTCAAATACTAAAAAGATTTTTTTTAATTACTTATTTGCTAATAATTTTAACTATTTTTATTTTTAACATTATTTCTAAAAAAACATTTGTTGAAATTGTTCTATTTTTTTTAATTAACATATTTTTAAATACATTCAAAACAACATTATGTTTTATTAACATTATTTTAATTTACCATCTTAAATATTTTATATTTTAAATAAATTAAAAAAAAACAAAAATGACATCAAAAGATCTATATAAATCAATAATATTCAGCACCTGAAAATGGAAATAAACCTCCAAAAAAACCCAGCTTTATAATATTATAATGCAGTATGATAATCATATATTTACTAAATGTAACAAGACAAAAACAGTAAAAGAGAATAACAAGGCATAGAAATGGGGGGAGTTAAAAAAAAATAAAATAAAATAAAAAGTTTTATTTTTTTCATTCATCACATTCTGATCTCCCCACCCAAGCTGTGAAAAGAAAAGCTTATTTCCTAACCAATTTCTGAAGTATCTCCATGAGCAGCACCTTCCTTCTTCCCATCAGCAGCAGCAGCAGCATCAAAACTCTCATCTGCCATTCTCTGCTCTAATGCTCTTGCTCCCCGTTCTCTGTAACATGCCACAAAGGACGACACATGTTATTCCATTGGGGAAATTACATGCATACCACTTAATTCCTATGAATTTAGTATTTTAACTTACAAAGAATGAAATATACCTTTTCATGTATAGGTAAGGTGGCACGTTATGTCAGGTGAGGTGAATATTCCTAAAGTAAAAGCCGCCGAAGATTCAAAAATGAATTTGGGCTTTGCTCTCAGATTAAGAATTGACTTGGGGTATTGGTTTTTCAGATCTTATCCCATTGTGGCTGCTTATATATATATATAGTTGTAGCAGCTCAATGTGGCTTTAGGACTGTTGCTGAAATAGTAGTCTCCCATGAATGAATTTTTAAGGAGATTTACATACATAATCACTTAATTCCTATGTATTTACACATCTAAAACTCACTTCAACTTTTACATGAGTGTCACCTTAACCATGAATCAAAAGGTGTATTTCATCTTTTTTTAAGTTAAAATGGTGGTATTTTCTAATGTGATATAAAAGAATTGGGCGTTATATATGTAAAAAAGTAAAGTTTAGGTGTTAGATATGAACATACATAGGAATTGGGTGGCATGCATGCAAATGCTCCTTTTTTTAACGTTATTTTATGTTCCACAAGGCTTGCAAATATTAGTAGAAGGATTGGTAGAACCAACTTTGTCGAATAAACAAAATCTGTAGAAATGCAAATTCTTTTCCGTCAGGGAAATGCTTTATTGATTTTCAAATGCGAAGCTTTCGTTTCTTTCATTTGATTAAGAGGGCATATGCTATAAATGGAACATTCCTGACATATAAATATTGTGCACTACAGATAATGCAAACAAAATTACGTATAAGAATGCTTGCATGGTCATATTGAAAGATTGAATGACTCCTATAAGGAACACATGTAGCTATGATAGAAGTTTACTATAATTTAGATATCTTCTCTTCAAATATACAATTTCATGATATGCATAAATATCTTTAAATGAAAATATTTAATTTAATGGCTCCTTTGTGAGATTGTAAATGTTCTAAGAAAAGCTTTTCTAAATTGAAAGATTCCGCATCCAGCGTTAAGATCGGGTGGCCAACCGCTGCAGATTCTCCGCCATTCCTTCACCCTTTTTAAAGCTTCGCCCACCACTTCTCCGTCCTTCAGAATGACCAGCCTCAGATCTGCGACGGAAACCCTATCCCGATCCCCAAAGTTCGATCTGGCCGTCTCTGCCTCGCATTCCTTCCGGGTACAGTCCCGGCTCAGCGTGATCCTGGAACCACCATAAGCTTCGTTCGGAGGGGATCGTCTTCGATCCAAATGCTGTCGAATCAATCGGAGGTTGTAGACAGCGTGAGGATGGCTACTAAGTTTTTGATGAACGTGACGGTGGAGCGGAGCTTCGGTCCTATACATTTGATGATATCGCCGGAGAGCACGGTGATGGACTTGGTCCAGATGGCGTTGAATTTGTACGTTAAGGAGGGAAGGAGGCCGCTGCTGCAGTTTACCGATCCGACGGGATTCGAGCTGCACTACTCGCTTTATAATTTTGATTGTACGCATTCTTTTGATTCGGCTCTATTTGTTAGGCTTATTAGACTGCCTGTGATTTGCCCTTTTTTTTTCTTTTTTTCTTTTTTTTTTATTCAATTTATGTTAAGAAAGGGAGAGCTAGATCTAAAAAGACTCAGACATATTGTATAAAATATGATCTTAATTTATTAGAATTAAAAGAAAATATAACACTCAATAGGACACAATGGAGGAGGATTCATGCACCCGATCACACTTATTGGGCTAAAGGCTTGTTATTGTTGTACATGTTATGCATTTTTTGTTGGTTCAAATTGATAATTTTGTCTCAATATTACATGAAGATTAAGTGATATCAAGCTTGATGTGTTTGATTTGTTGGAGTACTTTGCTTTATTATATAAACGAATAGAGATAAAAGATAATGATGCAATTTTAAGATGAGATAGTTATATCATGAAGACTTAAATGCTAATATGTTATACAATTTAGTTTATGTCTATGATTTTATATAAATTTGAGTATTTAGTGCTTAGGAGATCATTGCATCTACGTTGAAAGTGGCATAAGATTAGATTGCTATATGATGTTGAAATTCTAAAGGATTAATGCAAAAAGGATTATATGGAGGGAAAGTGCAATTAAATCCTATTAAAATATGATCATGGTCTCATGATAAACTCACATGGGTGGTTTGCTCACATACAAAGAAGGATATAAGAAGCGTTATGAGATGTGCAGATGAAATTAATGTGGAATTTGAAGAAAAGAAAATTAAATTTGTTCAAATAAATTTGCATGAAAGGTTTTACAAGCAACATTCAACAAGAATGAATGGAAAAGGAGGATTCATAGAATTGGAGTTATAGATGGAGGTAATGGACGAGGTCGAGGTGGTAAAATTGTGAAGTGTACTTTCTTCAACATTTTTATTTGAAAGGTCTAATCAATATTCAAGGCGTCATTGTTATGTCAAAATGTAAGAGCTAATTATCTCTGTTTAAAATAATGAAAACATCATGAAGACTTGGCATATTGGCGTTGTCAGTGCTTATTCTAAAAATGTTTATCCTATCAGCAATGCAGGTTGCAAACCTTTTCTTGAAAGTGCATTGAACATTTAGAAATATTATTCCCATTGGCATTTCAGGTTTTAAACTTTTACCGAAACTGCATAAATCTTCTTGTCTTCAAGAAATATGAAGGATGGTCTTTGGGAAATGAGAAGCTAGATCACTTAATTTCATTGTAGATTATGGAAAGGTCAAGATTCATTATGTTATAGTATATATATTATTTAAATAAATTTTTGCTTATATATGTTGTTGTAGGTTGTTTTCCATCACTTAAAATGCAGCTTTCATATATATAGATTGTTTGCTTCAAGATTAAGAGTTATGCATAGTTTAAGTATATAATCAAACCTAATGGTATATTATTTCTTTAGCTATTCAGACTAATTATTTCTAATCAACTAACCTATACTTATCCTAATCAGCCCACCTTGTTAGAATTCTCCTTTGTGGTAGTTTTAGCAATGCTTGCATCACATACATTAACTCTACTGTATTGAGCTCCACAATACTAAGCTCTAACCGGAGATAAGCAAAGACTGACACAAATATTGAACTTCTACTTTTATACCACTAGCCAATTGTCATCTTGATTATGTTCATTTCTTTGTGTTAGGGTTGCTGATGGAGGTGAGGGTAAGCAATTTCTTAAATTGATATAAAGACAGACCACATAGTCTCTCTTTCTACCATACATGTCATATTTGTAGTTACTTTTAATTGGAGAGTGGTTGTTTCCATCCAAACTTGATTTAGGCAAGCAATGTGATATGTTTATAGAAGAGATTGAAAGTTCATACAATTTGATATGGTTGAGATAAAATGAGCAGAAAAATGAAATTTTATTGTTTGGAGTTGCGTGACTCAAGTGTTGTTGTCTATATTTTCTAAATCAAGGTCAATGACTCATTTGTGGTATTGGGAACAAATTTCATTGTAATTTGCTCATAAGTTCTTACATTTTGTATGCATTGCACATAGGATTATCTTTTCCACATAGAAGGGATTTCTCCCCTTCCTATAAGTGCTTGAGTTGGGTTAGATGTTCGGATCAAATTTCATCGTAATTGCCTTTTACTTGTCTACTTTTGTTTACTTACTAAGCTCTTCCAAATCTTTTAAATCTTTTGGGAATGGTAGCCCAATCTTTTGGGAATGGTAGCCCATATTATTCCTAAATGATCATTTTGGACTTTAACTAGAGTAGGCAATGATTTAAGCGGGTTATTGTAGCTACTTTGAGTCTTTCAAAGCTTTTTGGATATGCTTTTTAATTTGTTCTCATTTATAATCATTTTGGCATATTATAATCATTTAATATAGGTAGAGTCATATTAGATTTTGCTTTAGCGTGTGATTTTGTTATTGTTAATACTTTGTTCAAGAAAAGAGATGAGCATATTGATTATTTTCTTACACGAAGAAGTGATCGTCGAGAATGTAAAGATTGTAAAGATTGTAAGGTCATTTCAACTAAAGATTGTAAGGTCATTTCAACTGAGAATTTAAGTACTCAACATCGATTATTAGTTCTAGATTTTAGGATGAAGAGTTGTAAAATAAAGAATCCTAGGAATCATTATCGTAGAATTTGATGGGGGCACCTAAAAAACACATAAAATTATTTTTATCAGTAAACTCTAGGATTTCAAGATTTGGGATGTTCATGAAGAATCAAGTTCTATGTGGGATAAAGTAACAAACACTATTAAACAAGTGAGGAAAGATGTACTTGAAGAATCAAAAGAAAATAAATAAAAATAGTTTGTGGTAGAATAATAATGTGCAAGAATAATGTGCAAGAAAACTAATAATGTGCAAGAAAACATAAAATATAAGAAGTTATATTATAAAAATTGATTTAAATGTAAAATCTTAGAGAACTGAGAAAAATATAAAATGGCCCATAGGGAGTCTAAGAGAACAATCTATGACCATAAAAATTCTGTCTTTAGTGATTTTTTATGATTTTTTAGATACTGAAGTGGGTGAAAAATATATGTATAAAGTGGCCAAACAAAGAGAAAAGAAAAGTAAGGATTTAAAAAAGAAAAGTAAGGATTTAACAGAAAAGTAAGGATTTAACTCAAATAAAGTATATTAAAGATGAAAATCAAAAAGTATTTTTTTCTAAAAAAAGATATTTAATATAAGTAGGCGAGTTATTTTGATAATCTTTTAACGAAGTTTCTAAAAATATGTTCAATATTAATGATGTTAATAACATTAATTATGATAAAATGTTTCATTTATACCATCACATTAATGAAAAAAAGTTGATGGGGCTTTAAACTAAATCAAAGGTGGAAAGTCTGTAGGACCTGATGATATCCCAATTGAAGTTGGGAAATATATAGGAGATTTGGGATTTTTTTGGTTAATTAAACACTTTAATTTTGTTCTAATAACTAAAAAAGATGCATGTGGAGTGGAGGAAGAGTATTTTTGTCCCCATTTTTAAGAATAAAAGGATGCACAAGTATGCAAATTATAGAGGAATTAAGTTGACGTGTCTTACTTTAAAATTATGAGAGAGGGTAATTGAATATGAGTTAAGACGCATTACAAAGATTTCTCATAATCAATTTGGATTTATGCCAGACAAATCTACTATGAAAGCTATACATTTATTGAGAGGTTTGATGGAGAAGTTCAAAGAGAATAAGGATAATCTACATATGATTTTTATTAATTTAGAAAAAGCTTACGATAAGGTTCCAAGAGATATCCTTTGGAATGTCCTTGAGAAGAAATGTGTTAATTTGACTTTTATTCAAGTCAATAAATATATGTATACTAGAGCTGTTACTTGTGTTCGAACTGAAGGAGGATTGACCAAATATTTTGCTATTTCAGTTGAATTACATCAGGGATCGGCTTTAAGCTCATATCTTTTTGCTTTAGTTATGAATTCTCTTACTGGATATTTACCGAAGTATGTACCTTGGTGTATGATTTTTCGTTGATGATATCCTTCTCCTGGATAAGACTAAAGAGAAAGCTCGGGAAACACTTGAATTTTGGAGGTCTACACTGGAGTCTAAAAGCCTTTATTTGAGTAGAACTAAAATTGAATATATGGAGTATAATTTTAATAGTAGTAGCACTAGTGACTAAGTTGTAACTATGGGTGATCAAATTATTAAATATGTGTATTGTTCAAAGTAAAGGTGATATAGATGGGGATGTTATTAGTAGAATTCAAATTGGTTCGTTAAAGTAGAGGAATGCTTCAAACCTATTGTGTGATTGAAAAGTATCGCTTAGACTGAATGGAAAATTTTATAAGATGGTGGTGAGACCTGCAATGCTCTATGGCGCTAATGTTGGCCTTTAAAAGAGAATCTTAAAACTAAGTTAAGTGTTGCCGAGATGAGAATGCTTAGGTGGATGGGTGGCTTTACACTTAGATGCAAAATGTGAAATGAATATATCCGTGATAGGGTTAGTGTAGCTCCAGTTGCAGACAAAATTAGAGAGAATTGTCTTGGATGGGTTGGTCACATTAAACATCAACCATGTGATGATCCGGTTAGGAGAGTATGTGTTTTAGATTCGATTTATGTTAACAAAGGCAGAGGTAGACTTAAAAGACTTGGGCATATTGTAAAAAGGATCTTAATCTTTTAGAATTAAATGAAAATACGACACTCAATAGGACACAGTGAAGAAAAAGGATTCATGTGGCCGACCTCACTTTGTTGGATAAAGACCTTTTGTTGTTGATGTTGTTATATTCATTTTGATCATCTCATACTTGAACCGAGTTCAATCCATTCCATCATATTTGTGGTGATAAATTAATTGATGATTATTATGGTGATATAGGAATAGTTAATCGAGCCAAGTAGTCATTGATTTTAGACAAGGAAGAAGACAAGCTGCATAATCGAGCGATGACTGTCGTTAAGATTGGCACGGGCAAATAACTTTCTACTCTGATTTGGATCGAGAAGGCCCAGTGTCATGGGCTTGCTGGCTTCGCAGCTTTGCTCGTTGGTTGTGGGCTTGTCGCCTCTGCTTGGCCCATCGCGCAAAGGGCCAAATCAAGATGTAAACATTTGAGTTATGAATATGTTAAATCAATTATAATCCATAAGTAATTAAGTCGGCAGCAAGCCGCATTTATCATTTTCATTTTTCAATATAATTCTTGATATTCTTTTCTCAGAGGAAAATTAGCCAAGTCATAGTACCGATTAAACAAAGTTTCTCCCAATTGCTATATATATATATATATATACTTTGTCTGCATTTTGCTTATAATAATTTGTAGACTTTGATATTGATTTTGTTTTGGTGGAACAGGTCTTGATCCAGAGGAAAAACTGAAAAATCTTGGATCTCGCAACTTCTTTCTGTGTGCCCGGTCTACCAAGCGCATTCTCCCTGCCTGGAGCTGTCGCAGCGGTTGATTTTCCGCCCTTGCTCTGATTTTAGCTTTTCTGCACTTTCAAATTTCAATTTCCTCTTCATTGAAGTCGTTTTTCTTGCTTATCAAAACAGTCATTTTATTAATGTTCTGTGCGCGTGTTTAGGGAATAATTGAAGTACGGATCTGATGAAAGGCGTTTTATTTCGTTAATGTCTTTTTCTTTTAAGATTATGAGATTTGTGAGGAAAGTGATTATTCGGTGTTTGGTATGTAAGTCTGTTTCTACCTCAAAGTGCTGGCTGGGTATCATTACCCAAGATTTTTATTAATTTAAGATGCTCAGGTGTGGTGTGAGCTACTTGAATATGTTATTTTCTATGCATTTTATTAATATATTTTTATTTCGGGGTCCCTGATGCAAAAATTATGACGTCAATGCTTTGAATTATTGCGTGATGTTCTCTACTAATAATGTCATTTATGACCTGAATATAGTGGTAAGCGTGTTAGCTTCCTTTGCTGTATGGGCGTCCCTTGCAGTATGGGCACCCGAGTGTAATGTTAAATAAATAACAATTATTTTACTATGGGTGGATGTAGATAAAGAGTTCCTTTATAAAAATAGTATTATGATATAAATTTGGAATATAAGCACTCTCATATGTAAATTAATAAAATTAAAAGATATTATAATTCATATCTAGGTAAATATTTAATGCATTTAAGAAACTAAATGAGTTGTAGAAAAGAAAAAGATTGATAGTTTTTGTTTTATACTTTGGTATTCATGTAAGAGTTGTATTATAAATGATGTATGTGTAAGTATAGATTTGAGTTTGAAAGATAATATTATAAAAATTAGTAGAATTTGAGATATAAATATAAATCTAAATATTGGTGTTCATACTAAATTTCTTAATATTATAAGTATTTATAGTACTCAAAGAGGTTTGCATATATGTTTAAAAGAAAAAAAAAATATTTGAAAAGATTTAAATGGATATAGTAGAATGATGGAAGACTTTAGAAATATTTATAGTGATTTTGGTTTTGGAGTGATTAATAAAAATATAGTTATATTAGATTTTGTTTTAGCTTATGATCTTGTTATTCATAATATTTTATTTTTTTTAAAAAGATGAGCATATTATCAATTATAAGAGCTAATAAAATACAAATTGATTATTTTTTTATGAGTAAAGTATTTTGGTGTTATTAATATCATAAATAATAATAATTTTTTATTTCACCATCGCTTTAATCAAATAGAAGATGAGGCTTGATCTAATGATATTCCAATAAAAGTGTGGACAGGTGTAGAAGTTCTAATATTTTTTTTTTGTTTATTAAATTTTTAATATTCTTTTATTAACTAAAAGGATATCTAATGAAGGGAGAGATTTTATTGTTTTTTTTAAATAAAGGGGATGTATTAGAGTATAAAATATAGATGAATTAAATTAATGTTTCATACATTAAAGTTTAAGAGATAGTAATTGAACATTTGAACATATGTTACGACGTGATACAAAAATTTATTGAAGTCAATTTGGATTCATGCCGGGCTAGTCTATTATGAAGCTATACATTTATTGAGAGGTTTGATGGAAAAAATATAGAGATAATACGAAAGATTTACATTATATTTTTTGTTGATTTAGGAAAAAAACTTTGGGGCTTTAATAATAGATCAAGTCATTCAATGATAGTAGATTTAGCTATGGGGCTGTAATAATAGATCAAGTCATTAAATGAGTGAACATTTTATATATTTTGGGTTTATTGTTCAAAATAGTGGTTATATTGATGAGGATATTATTAGTAGAATTCAAGTTGAACGGCTGAAGTGGATGAATGTATTGTGCCTATTATATGATAGAAAAGTACTTCTTAGACTTAAAGGTAAATTTTATAAGATAGTGGTGAGACCTACAATGTTTTATGATGTCAATTATTGGTCTATAAAAGAGAAACATAAAATTAAGTGTTGTCGAGATGAGAATGCTTGGTTCGATGAGTGATTTTATTCTAAGAGACAATGTGAAACCAATATACTTGTGAAGATGTTGAAATAGTTCCAGTGGCAGATAAGTTACCGTAAGTAGCCTTGGATGGTTTTGTCACATTAAACATCTGCCATCTGATGACCCTGTTAGGAAAGTAGATGTTTTAGATTTGACTTATGCTAAGAAAGCTAAATGTATATCTAAAAAGACATGGGCATGTTGTATTAAAAAGATATTGATTTATTAAAATTAAATGAAAATATTACACAATAAGACTTAATGGAGAAAAGGGATTCATGCAGGCAACCTCACTCAGTGGGACAAAGGCATATTATTATTGTTGTTGGGAGCATTTACATACCACAAAATTCTTATGTATTTAAAACACATGCCACATTAAAAATAACATCATCACTATCTTTTAAAGGTGAAATATATTGTATACATATGTAAATACATGTCAATTGTTATATATGTGTAAGTTTTTCTCTTAACAAAAAATTCAAATTAACCTTAATGTTTAGAATTTATAACATTCAATTTTTAATATCACAATAGAAAGACTACTATTATTTATTTTTAAAAAGTGAACATATACTTTTATGTATGGATTTAAGATATTAAGGTATTATAATTATAATATGAAAGGTTACTTTTTTTATTTTGCTATTTTAATTAAATAATATAAAATTTGTACTTGAAATCAATAAATTCCATATTTATGGACATGATAAGCGCCTACAAGACTTGTGGATGAGTTTCTTCAACTAGGTGACTCAAACTACAAATCATATTCTAAATACTAACCATTAATTTTTTTATCAAATTACTATTAAGGCTGAACTTAAAAAAAAAAAAGGTACATCAATTTCAAAAAATAAATTAAATATGGAAATAAATGGCCCAAAAACCCAGCTTCAAAATATTATAATGTAGTATGATACTCTTATATTCACTAAATGTAACAAGTTAAAAACAGTAAAAGAGAACAACAAGGCATAGAAATGGGGGAAGTTGAAAAAAAATAAAATAAAATAAAAACTTTTATTTTTTTCATTCATCACATTCTGATCTCCTCTCCCAAACTGTGAAAAGAAAAGGCCATGCAGTAAAAGCTTATTTCCTAAACAATTTCTGAAGCATCTCCATGGGCAGCACCTTCCTTCTTCCCATCAACAGCAGCAGCATCAACTCTCTCATCTGCCAGCCTCTGCTCCAGTGCTCTTGCTCCCCGTTCTCTGTCACAGGCCACAGAGGAGGACACGTGTTACTGCATTGGGCCATTTACATACATACCACCTAATTTATATGAATTTACATATCTGACATCTAAACTTCACTTTTTATATTTATACCATCCAGGTCTTTCCTCTGACATAAAATGTACTAGTATTTTAACTTTAAAAAAATGAAATAAACCATTGCATGTATGGGCATGTTATGTAAATCTTCCTGAAAGGAATGGGTTTCTCGGAGGTTAAGATGCTAATTATAACAGGCTAAGATGAGATGAATATTCGTAAAGTAAAAACCGCCGAAGATTCAAAATGAATTTGGGCTTTGCTCGCAGATTAAGAATTGATTTGAGGTATTAGGTCTTCAGCTATTGTGTGTCTCTGTATATATATATATATATATATATATATATATATATATATATCTCGTTGCAGCAGCTCTATAGGACTGTCGCTTAAGTAGCAGTCTCCCATGAATAATTTTTTTAAGAAGATTTACATACGTAATCACTCAATTCCTATGTATTTACATATCTAAAACTTAAAACTTCAACTTTTACATAATTGTCACCTAAACATGTATAAAAAAATGAATTTTATATATTTTTTAAGTTAAAATGGAGGTATTTTCTATGTGACATAAAAGATTTGGGTGTTATAAATGTAAAAAGTAAGGTTCAGGTGCTAGATGTGTAAATACATAGGAATTGGGTGGTATGTATTTAAATGCTCCTTTTTTTTAATGTTATTTTATGTCCTACAAGGCTTGCAAATAGTAGAAGGATTGGTAAAATCAACTTTGTCGAATAAACAAAATATTTAGAAATGCAAATCATATTGTTTGATTGCATCTAGATTTACATTATAAGTTAAATATTTACAAGAAATCATAGATCCTACGGTATTCTGCATCCAAAATCCACCAAAAAATAAAACAACTTGAAAAATGGTGGCCAAGGATATCATCAGGAAAATTTGGAGGCTTACCTTCTCCTTGATGCATCGATAGGATCAGATCCAGGTAACGGATTTCCTTTTAACACCAGTGAGCTAGATTCACTCAACTTATGCAATCTTTTTCCACACAACATTTTGTCAAACAATGAAGCAACTGGATCAAGAATTGGGCTGCAGGTTCGTAGAGGGCAGAAAATAACTTAGAGTGTATACAGAATGACTTTCCACATAATATTAGAGTGCAAATCACATTACCGCAGAAACTGAGGGAAGAAGCTAGAGAAGGAAAACTCGTCGCTCGGATCACCTTTGAGGCCAGTTTCAGGCTTTGTCTGAAAATAACGCAAGTAAAGCCAACCCATGTAGAAGCCAAATAGTACAGTTGGAAGGTAGGAAGCAGACTCTGGTACGAAGAAGCTCACAGCTACTGAAACCGTTGCAATGAGAGTAGGAATCCACTGGAATAGAGGTAAGGAAGCCGGTAAGAATATCAAATTGGAAAGAACATCAAAACAAATTAATGGCGAAAGAAAAGAAAAAGAAAAAAAAAATGAAGGTTCACTTTGAACCTTTGCTCTTATTTTCAACAGGAAAAATAGACTCAGCTCATGATCTGGCATAAGTTGCTTGATTCCTACCAAAAAACCTGCAAGGATCCCATGGAAACCAGAAACAGGTGTGTAGCTGCAATGAAATTTCAAAAAAAAATTATGACTATTATTATTATTATTATTATTAAAATACCCAAACAATTGGAATAATAAAATCTACAAACTGGTCATATCCAATAAGTAGTGAAAGGTTGAAGCAAGGACCATTTCAACGGGTAGATTAGACTGAAAGGACAATGACAAACAGAAATTATAAATTGTATTTATAACCAGAAAAAAATATCATATCGGGTGGCTGAGGACATATTTAGCAGTGTATATTCAACACATATGTAAATGTTGTGTTAACAACCGGAAAACTATTCATATGACCTCGTCCAAAAAGAATATAACTTATAAGTTAATTTTCCCCCATATTTTTACAAGCTGTAAAATAAAAAAAACCGATTGCAAACAATCCTAGTATTTATACCAACATAATCAATGCAATTTAGATATGTCTTGCACTATGGTTATTGCATATGAATCTTAAAGGTAAAGAAGTAGATCTATATTATGAAACCAATATCATTCAAGGAAAGCCCAAACAATCTCTGCAACACCAACATTACTCTTGCTTCCAAACTTCCTGAGTCAGCTTTATGAATACTTTTTTCATTCACAACCTTCTTTGTTATATACTGTCTAAATAAATTCCTTTAGATAACATCTACCTTGCTATGCACCATTTCAACCCCTTTCACATAATTTTCACAACCTTCCAGATGTATTTCCTGCTCTGTTGTACAACGCCCAAGCCTAGAGGAAAGTTTATCAAACAGTAGGAAAATTAAAAAAAAAAATCGAAGGGGTTTTGAGGCGCTGATGTTCAATATAAACTGGACTAAATTTAAGCAAGCATTTCTGGTCGACAAAAGGTATATAATAAATAATTGCGCCAAAATGACTGCACTTACAGATAGCTCTCCTCTGTTGTGATGTAGTATAGCGCAATAGCGGTGACAAAAATGCAGATCGAAATTAAGAAGTTGACAACAACAATGAACCTAAAGAATTCCCTCGATCCCCATAGTGGTTCCAGAAACTTCCCAATGAAAAGAAGACCAACTACACTGATGATTACCTGCATAACGGAGCAGTTTTTTAGTTATATCAAATTCACTCGCTGATGAAATAACACATTAAAGTATACCAAGAAGAATTTCAGATTATGCTTATTATTATCTAAGACTAAATGCCACATGATTCAGTCACTTCTTTAATGCTGTAAGTTAAATGAAAAATAGATCTACGTTATATTTGTTGATTGCCTGATAAAATCCAGCGTGTTTATTCTCAATGAAAGCATCGCATCAAGCAACCATGATGAACTTGAGAGAGAAGATTTTGTTTACAAGTAGTTTGATCATATGGTTTTGTATATTTCAGTTCTGGTTCAATTTAAAGTAAATCCAATAGTGAGTTGTTATGACGGAAATAGCACATTCGTCTAAATTAAATATGGTTTCGGCCGGAAAAAGCTTAGAAGATGAACATTCTGTTTCCTGGGGTGCTGTCTTTGGGCATTGTAATTTGAAAGGGAAATTTAGATACCTAACACCTAATTCTTATTTGTTTACATATCTCGCACACGTTCATATTTATATACATAGCACTTTGCTGCTTTAAATCTATACAAGAAAATAGGAAGTGTAATTTGTAGTGACATTAATAATTTGGGTGCTATCTGTGTGATAAAAAAATTAAGGGGAGAAATATAAAAAAAAGAATTGTGTGCTATGTGTCAGATTTGAAAAAAGAGCAGCATAATTTTATTGATAAGACGGACATTTAGACCCAATTACAATAGACATAATAATGGAAGGCAATAAAAATAGAATAAAATAACTATTAAAGAAAATAAAACATAATTAAGCAAAAGAAGAAAAACATAATCGGGGAATAAAATCAAATAATAAGTAAAGATGACGTAGGGATAGTCGTTATATTATAATACTCTTCCTCAAGTTGAAACATAAAAGTTAATTATGTTTAACTTGGAATTCAAATTTTTGAACAAAGGGCAAGACAAATTCTCGGTAAGGATGGTCGTTAGCTGACCACTGTAGGTCATCTATAAAACACAAATCTCCGCGGACCCAATCATTTCTTAATAAAGTGTCTATTGGTTTCCACATGTTTGATATGATTATGCCGGACTGAGCTGTGAGCAATGCTACCCTTATTATCTCAAAATAGTTGTAATGGGACAGGTTAGCATACGGAGTTCGCGGAGTATGATGCGTAGCCAGAGGACTTCACAAATTCCTAAGGACATGGATCAGAATTCAGCTTGAGCAACCACAAAATGTTTCTTGCTTTTCCACGTGACAAGATTGTCTCATACAAATGAGCAATACCCCGAGGTAGAACGTCGATCGTGAACAGATTCGGCCCCTTCAACATATGTATAAACAAGAACCGAGAGTTGTGGCAATAAAAGAACAAACCTGAGTCTGGTGTATCTTTTAAGTAGTGGAGAATCCAGTGGACAGGTTGGAGGTGGTGCTCGTAGGAGTCATGCATGAATTGACTCGCTATTCTAACTACGTGACATATGTCGATGCGAGTATGAGTCAGGTAGATGAGCTTTCCAACAAGACACTGGTAATTAGTTTTGTTGTCAAGTATAACATTTGAGAATGTCAGATAATTTTTCATTAGAATCTATTAAAACATCAAAATATTTGCACAGAAGAAGGTTGTTCTCTGTCAAGAGATCAATCACATATTTGTGCTGAGACAAACAAATTCCCCAAGAGGACAGAGCTACTTCATTGCCTAAGTAGTACTGGAGGGATCCCAAATTTTTAGTCTCTAAGAATGAAGCATGAATGTCTTTTAAGGTATCCAATGTTGGGAGACCTTTACCTGGAAGAATAATATCATAAACATAAATAATAAGAATAACTACCTGGTCATTAGGAGTGCCGGAAGAAGAGGATGTGATCCAATTGAGCCCGAGTAAAATTATGGTCCACGACCAACTTTATGAATTTGTCAAACAAGACTCTTGGGAACTGCTTTAGCCCATAAAGGAACAACCGTGGCCTGCACACTTGTCCTCTAGAGGCAGTAGAATCAAAACCTGAGGGAAAAAACATGTACACCTCTTTTGTCAGCTCTCAATTAAAAAATGCATTCTTGACATCTAGTTGGAATAAATGTCAATCCATATTCACCACAAGTTACAACAGGACCCAAATAGTGTTTAACTTGACCACTGGATCAAATGTCTCCTCATAGTTAACTTCGTAGGTCTGTGAATACCCTTTGAAAAGCAATCGTGCCTTGTTGCATATAAAAGATCCATCATAGTTCAACTTCGTGTTGAAAATATATTGGCACCCTACAACTTTTTACCCTTAGGAAGATCAATGATGTCTCATGTATAGTTCCGCTGAAAGGTATTCATTTCCTCCATTACTGTCGTTTTCCAAGCCGGATCAGCAAGAGCAACCTGAATAGTAGCTGGGTTCTGATGGTCTGTCGGGGCAGTAGCAAATGCCTATAGGTCGACAAAAAACTGCGGAAAGAGACATAGTCTGCCATAGAAAGTGAGCAAGTCTAGTTGCATACCTTACTTGGAGAACTCACCTCATTCGAAGGAAGGGTCGTGCTGAAGATGTCGCCTGGAGTGGAGTCAAGGTCCTGTAAGGAGGTAGCGGGTTCTAAGGAAAGAACATTAGAACGGGTGCGCCAAGTGTAGACACGGATAGTGGGAGGAGATGGTGCACTCACTAAATCAGGGGACTCACCAGATGGTGCACTCATCGGAATAAATGACTCCTTAGTGGCAAGTACAATGGGGGGACATCCATAAGAGTAGGATAAGAAACGATGTCTAAAAATCCAAGCTCCCCCTCACTTGGGGCCGAGCTAGAAAAATAAGGAATATTTTCAAAAAAGAAGACATCAATACTCACATAAATTTTGTTAGTGTTACGATCAATACATCAATACTCCTTTTTGAGTGACAGAGCACCCAAAGAAGATATACTTTATGAGTTTGGGATCAAGTTTACTCTGATCGAGAGCAGTGTTTCGAACAAAAGCAGTACACCCACAAATCTTGGGATCTATGGTGGAGAAGATTCGAGTGGCAAGGAAGCATGACAACAGGACTGCTAGGCGGGTTTAGAATTTGTGAATTTTAGAAGAGACTCTATTTATGAGATAAGTGACAGTGAAAATGGTATCTTTCCAAAACCGTTTCAGCCAAGTGCAATACTCACAATTAACATCAAGGTCGTCACTCATCATCACTAATAAAGTTGATACATCCCTACTAATTGTCGATCTCCGTTCTCATGAAAAAAAAATTAAATGAATCATGAACTATTTATCAATGACATCTAAAAAATCCCCTAAACCCCCCTATTTCCACCTCTGAAGCCATCTTCTATAATTCATACCTGCTGTAGTGTATTAATTCCTTCTCCAATCACAAGGATATACATTAATTGTATACGATGCACACTAGTACAATCATTTATTGATAAAGTACAAGTTAATTACAATATTATGCAATGAAATACCATCAAACTGACAAAGGAAGTTTCTATAGAAACCATACCAAACGCAACTTATATAAAATAGAAGGTTGTCAAAAAGAACTTTTGACGCGGGCTCTATTGAACCGACGACTGGTCCAACTGGGATAGTTGTATCGGTTCAGGGCGAGGCAAGTGGGTCGGTCAGCCCAATAACTTGGGTTAGGGTTGTCGCCCAAGTCCTCCTTATTTATAGTTATAGATATATCATTTGCTTTGTTTAGGGTTAGTTTTTGCCGAGTTTCGCTCCAAGCTTGGAGTCAGTAGTTGTCTTCCCATGTAGGGCTATATTCGAGAGCGACAAAGTGCTCCAGCTATAACTCGTATGAGATGTCAATCTTCTCCAAGGGTTCAAGACATGCTCTAATTGTAGCTTGCTCCCGCATGGATAGTTATTCGTTTCCAAATCTCCGCATCCCTTCTATCTGCCACCTGCTATCCCCTGCATCCCTTATCCCCATCACTTACTGGTTTACCCACAATCACCTGCTTCTAGCTGTCAATCATCACTACTGCCATAACTCCCACTTGACACCACTATTGTTGTGTAGACCCCTCTTCATGCCTTGCCTGCTACTTTGTCGCCAACCCTATCCCACCTCTTCCACCACAGTTAAATCCAAAGCCCCTGTTTCCCTACTGCCAGTCTGACTCCACCCCACACAGCTACTGCAATACAACCCCCTAAATCACCAGCCAGTACCATCACCGTACTTACATCCTTCCTATACTCCATCCCCTAGTCTCTTTCTCTCTCTCTCTGCACTAGCCACCTACCAGTTTACTCCCTTTCAAACGTCCACCACATTTTATCGAATGACTATAGTCAGTTGAGAGGGTTTTTAAATACAAAGAGATACCAGACGACAAGAGGGTGAAGCTTGCAACCATCAAATTAAGGAAGAGAACCTCTTTGTGGTGGGAAAAATTGTAGAGGTAAAGGAAGAGATAAGACAATGACAAGATTATTAAGTGAGAGAAGATGAGGAAGGCAATGCAAGGAAAATATCACCTCCTCATTACTGGCAGTATATGCTTTTGAGACTCCACCACCTATAGCAGAGAGATTTATTAGTAGAGTTCACAACACATTTTAACCAATTGCAGATGAATTGTTAGTTGGTTGAGCCAGAGGAGCACACCACAGTCCGTTATCTGGGATGCCTGAAGCCAGCTATCAACAATGTGGTATAGTTACAGTCCTATTGGTCACTGAGAGATGTCCAGACCTTAGCTCTGAAGGTGTTGAAACAACTGAAACTGAGCAGACAACCACTTCCAAGCAGTTAATCATCTGCAATTGGAGACATCAGCAAGACCATGTCTCAGAAAGTTTAGAAAACTAGTTCGAATAAGAACAACACCACCCAAATGAGAAGAAGCTTGAGAAGAGTAAAATGCCTATTACAATCCCCGCCAAAAAAATGGTTCAGATGCCACCAGCGGCTGCCCGACGAGCTGAGTAGTCTCTTTTACCTAGCACGGCGCGATGGAGGAAGTTAGTGACGAGGAGGTAGCTGAGGAACATGATGAGGTTTGTTATCTTCCACCGGATGAGAGTGAGATACCTGTGGTTCGACAGGTCCTATAAATTAAAGATATAAGGGATCTATAGTGGCTTCGCTACATGTTTTACACTTGTTGCACTATGAACAGAAGGAAATAGTAAGAACATGGTGTTTACGTAGATGGTGAAAAAATTGAGCCTCATGACTCAACGACATTTCAGTCGTATTCTTTGATGTGGCTGAAGGAGAACAGGGTCAATAATGACTAAAGATGTCTAATGAAGTTTTCGACTGGGAAATAATTGCAGGATCAAGTGTGGAGCAACATGGTACCCATGGATGTCTGACACCTTTTATGGGCGAGGGCGTGGCAATTTAATAGGACTCAGCTCAATGGATTCAAAAACATCTACTCCTTCACCAAAGAGGAGAAGCGCATTGTCCTTCCTTTGGCGAAGCCCAAGATCACAAGTGCCCTTGCCAGTCGAGCGGTATCAATGGGACCTATTTTGGTGAAGATAGAGAATGATAGGACTAAGACACTAAATCTTGACATGGGATGGTCATGACAGAGAACATTTCAGAACATCACGATCAATATCTTATCGCCATGGTCACTACCATTTGGGGAGGTTCAGATTACCCTCACTTCAAATCAGGTTGAACCGACCTTGGATTATGTTGGGAAAATTTAATAGTATATGCATGATACGCAGGCCCAACTCAGCTCAGTAGTGGACCCCCAGAAGGGTGAATTGATATGGATGTATGCTCGCAAGTAGGGGAAAACACTCAAGTGCTTTGGGGAATAGTGTAGTGGCCAATGAGAACCGGGTGTTTCTAAACCATAGGAGAAGATCCTTCAACCCCAGGAGCTTACAACAACTCTATCATCGTCAACATGCAACCAGAAGCTTCGACGAATGAGTCAAAGCTCCCCAACCCCGGAAGTCTTACGTGGGGCTCTATAGAACCGACAGCTAGTCCAACTAGGACAGCTCGATTGGTTCAGAGGAAAGGCAAGAGGGTTATTTGGCCCAATTATTTGGGTTAGGGTTGTTGCCCAAGTCCTCTTTACTTATCTACTATTATAAATATGTCATTTGCTTTATTTAAGGTTGTTTTTTGCTGAATTTAGGTCCAAGCTTGTCATTGGCAGTTATCTTCCCGTTTAGAGTTGTATTCGAGGTTGACAAGGGGCTCTGGTTGTAACTAGTATGAGATGGTGATCTTCTCAAAGAGTTTGAGGGGTCCTTTGGCTATAGCTTGCTCCCGCGAAGATAATTATCAGTTCCTAATCCGCCTTTGTTCTCTGTAGTGCATCCCTTCTCTGTGTCGTCTGTTATCCCTTGCATCCCTTCTCCCTGCCACCAGCTAGTTTTCCTGCAATCACCCGCTTCTAGTCTTCAATCATCACTGCTGCCATAACTCCCTCTCGTCTCCACTGCTGCTGCGTAGACCACTCCCCATACCTTTCCTGCTATTTTGTCACCAACCCTATCCCACCTCTTCCACCACCGTTGAATCCCTAGCCCTTGTTCCCCGGCCGCCAACCTGACTCCATCCCATACAACTACCGCACCACAACCCACTAAATTCTCAACCAGTACCGTCAGCCCCCTCCAACACCTTCACATCATACCTAACCCTGCTTACACCCTTCCTCTACTACAGCCACTCCCTAGTCTCTCTGCCCCAGCCGCCAACCAGTTTACTCCCGTCTAACTGACTCAGTTTCCAAATCATTTTCTGTATGGAATCCTTCTATTTATTACTTGAGCTAATTTTTTCACTTCATCATTCAAGATAAGTGCAACATCTTGTACTGAGGGCCTCAGGCTAATTTATATTATTTTCATAAAACTTAGAGTTATGAAATATTTGGTCTAAATTTTTTTCCATATACTTTTCACATTAATACTATCTCCCCGCCTTCTTCAATTATCTTCTGCTCTCATATTTGCATGCCAAAGTCATTGCCTAATCCTCAATAAGTGCTAACTTGAGGATCTCTACAACATTATAGTTTGTACCTCTACTTAACCACTTATCTAACCTCCCTCAAAAGAAAGGGCAAGGATACACCGCTCTTGAGACCACACATTGTCGTGAAGCCTCGTGTGTAAGTATAATTTGTTTTCTTCAATCTAATTTTACAAATATTCATCTTTAACCCTCATTTTTACCATATATAATTACAGTAAGTTGTTTCTCACTCTTACACCACTGTTACTCAAAACGAATTGCTTTATCATACAACCACAAGGCACAACTCCATTTTAATCACCTCATACTCTGAAACTATATCATGATTTATACTTGCACTCCTGTGTTCAAGTGGAAATCATGATGGAACATGTGAGATGGATTAAAAGAAAACATCAAAATGGAAAATTAAAATCAAGCTTACAAACCAGCTCCCACAAACATCTTTTTCCATAATTCACCATCATTCACCCTATTCACTGAACGATACTAGCAACAACGAGAATTCCAAACCAAAGTAATTCACGCAGCCAGATTTCTTCCTAATTCACATATACAAGTGCACAGAGGGGTATTAATTTCATAATAGATTTTCACGTTTTCTATAACAAGTAAACTTCATGATACATAAGGAATAAAACAAACTAACCATAGATGTGATCACAGCAGTTTTAAAAAGCAAAGGTTTTAGTTACATACAAAACGTAGCAATAACTCCTATCATCAACCTAGCATTAAAAAAACACATACCCCAGGCAGTGTTTGCTCCATGTAACCGGAAGTTACGAGGTTCCAGGCAAATGGAATTGTCCTGCAATGTTATCAATATAGCGGGAAAATAGCTTATCATACTATGGAACCAATAGAAGCAGTAAATATAGATAAGATTCACCGATGAAACAAACAGTGAATTCAAACATGATATGTTGTAATTCTCACCTCCATGAAGAAAATGGATATAGATTTAAATGCTCGATATTGTAACAAATTGTGTTGATAAGATAGCGTCATGCATTAAAGTAAATAGCATTCGTAACCCAACCTCACATTCATTTTTTATGAAATTGTTTTCACAATTTGTATAGGTTCACAGGCAAAAAAAGCATGCCCAGCTTGAACTAGAGCTAAAAAAAGTGTTCTGAGAGTCTCAATAATGATTCTTTCACGTAGCACAGCTAAAAACATACTAAGCGTTTTCATCAAGTTCATTAAATTTACAATCTAAAATTACAACAAAAAAATTTGATTGACGATTGCAAAAGCATAATAGCATTAGGGGCATAAACAAGATGACCTTGAATGAGTCTAAGGCTTATTCATGTTCAGCTTGATTGAATTTTTTGTTGTTTATCTTTAGCTTGTGTTCTAAATGACTTGTGAATAGCTTATTTGTGTTTGGATTCAAACTCATTTGTTCAAATTAAACATGTATTAGTTTTGAAATAATATTTTATTAAAATTTAATAAATCAAATAATATAATTAAATTACAAAAATTAATTTTTTTTATTTTAAAAATCTTTTATGGGAATTAAATTTATATTTAAATTACAGTTGCATCGGCGTGGCCGATGCATGGGTACTGGATTTCGAAAAAATTGAGCTTCCCCTATACATTTTAAAGAGCTGAACTTAAGCATTCATTCCATTATTCAAGATATGGAATTAAAAGCGGGAAGGAGGGTAGGACCGTGGGCTGAAGAAAGAGGGAACGCACAATATTTGACAATTGTTTTCCGCATTTACATACATACACAATTCTTATGTATTTACATATCCAACATTGTGCAGGAGGGTAGAGGTGTAAACGAGATGAACTTGAGTGAGCTCAAGACTTGTTTGTGTTTGGCTAGTTCTTTCTCTTTTTTTTGCTCATGTTCGGCTCGCATTCGAATTGGCTCGTGAATTACTTGTTTGTGTTTTGACTCAATTCAAATTTATTTGTTCGAATTAGACTCTGTTTAGCTCAAATTTCTCGTGTGTCTTATGGGATTTAAAAAAAGTAATTAATTTAATTACTGTTATTATATTAAGAAAAATAATTATTTAAACCAAACGCAGTTCAAATGCATCACTTCCAAGTTTGATATTTTTTGCTTAGGAAATGCTTATTTCCAGCTTTTAAAAGACTGTCCTCACAAATATCTCTGATGTGGGACTAAATGAGATTACTATTTACAGAATGCAGTGTCCCACCCCATCGTTTCCGCATTCCCGCAAAAAATCCAAATGATGATTTAACTTGCAATTAATTACTGAGCGGAATGTAAAGGGGCATTTACATGCATACATCAAGTTCCTATATATTCACATATCTAACAACCTTTTACATTTATGTTACCTTAATTTTAAATATCATATTAGAAACATCTATTTCAGGGCCATTTACATACACACCACCCAAATTCCAAGCATTTACATATCTAACACCTTAACCACCCAAAAAATTTTTTAAACTAATAAAAATTTAGCATTTTTTAAATACATATAAAAAATTAATATAAAAAAGTTATAAATAAATATTATTATTTAATTATTTAATTATTTTGAGCCAAAATGAACCGAACACGAACGAACAACATTTGTTCATGTTTAGCTCGTTTATAAATCGAACTCAAAAAAATTGTTGCGTTCGGCTTGCTTGTTTAATGAATGAATCAAACACAAGTAATAAAAACGAGTCGAAAACCAGCTACTTGAGAAAGACGGGCTTTTCTGATAGCCCTATGGGCGGAACTGACACCACGGGTGGGGGAACTGAGAAAGGAGGGCAGGGAAGAATCGAAGATCAATAGTTTTCTTACTAAGAAAACAATTTATTAGAGGTATTTACATTTATACCACCCAATTCTTATGTATTTACATATCAAACACATAATTTTATTTTTCATTTGCAATCTTAGCTTAAATTATTTAAAATTTAATATTTTTTTAACATAATATAAAGTTTTAATATACAAATATTGGATAAAATATTACTTATTTATTATTTAATTAATTTGAGACAGATCGAGCAGAACTCAAATGAACAAGCATTTGTTCTTGTTCAGCTCGTTTATAAATTGAACTAAAAAAAATGTTCATACTTGACTTGTTTGCTTAATAAACGAATCGAACACAAACTACTTAGCTAGTCAAACATGAGTTATTCGTGAACTAAAAACTTTTTTTGACAGCCCTATATAGCAACAAGGGGCTCCCTTCACTTCTAGCTTTAGAAAAGAGTTAATAAATGTAACATTTTTCCTCGTTCAAACTTACTCTTACAACTACAAATGTTTCAAGCCATGCCTCTAAATATTGTGGGTAAGTTACATGAGTAATGCAAAAATCTCCAAATATTTCAAATCATTATCGTAAATAGCATAAGTACGGGATACTTGAACGCACAATAAAAAGAAGGTTTTAGGTTTGAAGTTTGAGGTTTCTTTCTTTTAATAGAATAAAAAGTACAAAATGATATACTAGGCAAAATTCAGTATATAAAATCATATCACAAAATGACAATTACAACTAATTCTTTCGAATGTAAGATACTGGAGCAAAAATAGTGAGAGACACGAAGAGGACAATTGATCAGGTTGTAGATCACAAATGTGCCAAATAGGTAGATGATGCAGGCTGTGGCATGGAGTGAATATGGAGCTCTTCTCAGAAAGAAAATTTGATAAGAAGAAACCAGTCTAACAATATAATAAAGAAAATGGGAAGAAAAAAAATTTTAATTTGTTCAAAATTTTAGGTAACCTTAGTTCGCCGGAATGTTACAGGTTTGGAGACAAGAAAGTAGTGAAGAGTTAGATTGGGGGTTGCTCATGGAGCATTATAATGGAGGGGAACACTCCTCTCTGTATTCCTCAGATTTCTCACTTCCTCTATTCTTTGTACTATTTTAAATAGCACATCAAGTTAGTCACAAATCTAAATGGCAATCTGCAAGGGTAGTAGGCATTTGGATTCATTTGAAGCCGCTTTAGTATGGAAAAAGAAAACAATCCTTTGGGCCAAAAAATGACTACTCATGGGCACCAAGTAACTCATAACTTTACTCCAAAAAGATTCTCAAATCAATGGGATATAAGAATGGGCATGTGGGTGGTTTATAGCTTAAAGATTCATCTTTAAAATGTAAAAGAACCGATGTATAAAAGAATGTCATGGAGATTTAAAGGAAGATTTTATAAAACTAGAATCATACTACATTTGTATGACACTGTATTTTAAAACTAAGCTGAATATAGAAAAAATGAGAATGTTCAGAAGGATGTGTGTCAAAAATATGAAAGATAGACTCAAAGAAAAATTATATAAGAGCTATTCTAGGAGTCACTAGTTGAAGGGAGGGTGGCAGTAAACAAATTTTAGGCACATGGGGCATATAAAATAAAAGGTAGAAGATGCACTAATAAGGCACATAGATAAAATTAATATGTAAAATTATAAAGAAAAAGGAGTAGATAAAACATAGCGCTAATAATTCCAGTATAAAGAGATAAAAATTTATCTATTATAAATTTCAAAACCTCAAAGAGCACTCAGTAATAGAAGATAGAGAATGAGGATCCATAAAGCTAATGCCAAACAATTGGCATGAAGCGATCAAAGTAGTGGCAATGATGATCATGATTGAATTTTATAAGCTTTTGATAAAATAAGCCAAATTGCATCGTTTGAAGTATAAGCTGATGGCCTTCACAATATGATTTGAAACAGAAGCATTTAGTTCTGGACACAACAACTTATAAAAAAGCAGCGGAGATAATAGAAAAATGCTAAAAGAGAGAATAAATACGCGAAACAGGCCTGCATATCACCTCGTTGGAATAAGTGCGAGATAGGAAACTGTAAAAGGAAATAACTGCAGTAAAGCGTGTCCAGCAACAAGCACCAAAGCAAGGCCCTTGCACAATCGAGTATATCCAGAGAAGAAACTCCTACTCTGCATCAGCAAGATAATTATCAGAAACTCAATACAAAATCCTGTGTTTATTTGGCATTCAAAAAAACAAGAAAAACAGTTAAAAGCCCAGAAGTTGGATATTTAAGAAAGAGAAAAGAATACACATTAGAAATTAATCAATGTGTAGCCAACATTGTAATTGAATTATACATTTTGGCCGGCATGAACAGATTACAGAATTACTATATCACTCTCTTTATTCGCTTAATTTATATTTCCATAGTTTTCTCCTCATAGCATAATGTTCAAGCTCCAACAGTGCATAAAAATTGAAGACAATTTCGTAATCAGAAGAACACCATGCATGCACAGATTAAGGTACTTCTGTCAAAATAAAAGGTACTCTTCATTTAATATTAAAAATAAAAGAGCATCTTTCAGATATTTGGGAAGAAAACATCACTCAAAATTTTTATTTCAATGAAAAGTATGATACAAAAAAAATAAAAAATAAATTTCTTCTGCGTATCTGATCATGCTACTCTTTTGCTGGACTTCTATTCATGCAACATTTGACCTACCACTTTTACTGCATTGTCCTTCTACATTAATTTTATATGCCTGTTCCAATGTATCAACCAAATATATATGAAGTTATCCAGATCACTCATCTAACCCCTTTCTTCGCTGAACCCTTGAAAAAATATAACAAGCTGAGTTATCATCCTTTTTTTTCTGCCTTCAACAATCTAGGTTATGTTTTTCCCTGATCATTCCTCGGACCTAAAAATAACTTCTTACTCCGCACAAAAACTCAAGTCTTGCATTGAGTTGTATTGTCATAAATTTCTAGTTCAGCATTTTGTATGGATTGTTTTGATCATTATATTCTTCATGTGAAAGCTTTATGTTCTATTTGTAATTTTTGTGAAATTTTTGCATTTTTCCCTGATTGTGACAGCCTGTGCCTGCTGTATACAATTAGGCGTTACTTATGTTATGAAAATTGAAGCGGAATAAAACAAGAATCGACACAAACCAAAAGAAGAACACAGAGTTTTAACTAGGTTCGGCAAAGAATTGCCTAGAGCGGCAGTTTCACTATTTCAGAGAAGTTATAATTTTCATCCCATAAAGTTACGCATATATATAGACATATACAAACCTACAGATAAAATTACAATTACGCCCTCGCTCCCCCCAACCCCCTTTATTCCAAGAGATACTCATTTTCACCAAGAGATACACCTCTTCACCAAGAGACACACCTCTTCACCAAAAAACTCCAACTTCCTGGATATGAGCCATACCTAACAATTTATGCTTTTGAATTAGTTCTTTTGATAGCATACATGTGATGCATCTTAGCTCCAATAGCATTGCAAAGATTGCTTTCCACTAAAACAATAGAGATTGCTATCAAAGTGATCAACGAGATGGAAAGTTTTTTAGCTTGCTTTTAATTTTTACACAAGTTTCATGTTTGTCACAATTTTATCTTGAAAATCTGTTAAATTAAATCCTTTTGGAACAGTCCTTTGAAGTAAGATACTTGATGCTCTTGTTTTTCCCGGAAAGTGAATTTTAGCAATGCAAGAACTTATTAAAGCTCCACTCCATTGGATTTTATAGCCATTCAATTTTCCCAATACATATGACTCCCATGCCGTTTTTTCATTATAATTAGAGCATTTAAACTTTTTACCCCTTAGATTCTAGCACAACATATAAGGGAAGAGGAGCTGAAAGTAGCTCAGTAAGGGATGTTGATTGCCTAGCTATCTGCTAGTTTGCTAGTTGATAACTGTAGTTTCAGTCTTCATATTCACGGTATGTATTTTAAGCCTTATTCATCTGCTTTCATGCTTACATTCTTGAAATAAAACAGAGGAGTTTATCTTTAAAAGGGGATAAAATGTGCTTCTGACTGACAATCCATTTATTACAGAGGGCGTGGAAATCCCACTATGATCGTTGAAACTGTGACGGTAATTTATCTCTCATTTCTAACATAACCATATATGTCCCGCTTGCCGACCAACTGTAGTGCATGATCTGTGCAGCTAAGTCTACCCCTTAGTCTGCAATACCAATTTGATTCGAGAACCTAAAGTTCCTCCTGAGCCGGATCAATCATGAAGATCCAAGATCCGAGTTCAACAATGCGATCAAATGAAATATTTAACTCACTAAATCTCTAGCCAAAGTATATTAATTCAGATAGAGATAGATAAATCCACCTGAGGAGTTCGGTTAACGGGATCCATCTAGCAGAGAAAAACGAACTCCGACGACAGCAGCGTTGCTCGACAGAAGCGGAGATTGAAGAGAGAAGCAGTGACGAAACGAGCGACGGAGTGGCGCGGGTATAGGGAAGCGCCGTCGCTGCGCCACGGAGAAAGTGGCGGCAACAGTGAGGAAGAAGAAGGCGGGCAATGGTGCCGCGAGGGCGGGGATGGGGGGGTGGATTGAGATCTGTGCGGAGTGAGGACTGCGTTGGGGCAGCCGAGAAGAAATAAGCTTAGAATTTTCTCCACATTGAAAATCTCACCAGTCGGGTTCTAATGTATCTTTAAAATAATAATACATATTTATATTCAATTATTTATAAAGCTGCTACTTTATCTATTTTATTTTATCAATCAAGTGTAAATAAAAATCTGACTTTTTATGCCCAATAATATCTATAATGACTCTTAAATTGACGAATGACAACACCGACATGTCATTAAATGTCTCTTTACGAGCACTTTAGCATACAAAATTGTGTCATCATCAATTATGAATACTAAAAGGTTCTGGGGTCAGTTACAAATATAAAAAGTGTTATATTGACTTGTAACGTCTCTTTCAAAACAAAAACAAACATGTAATTTTCTTAAATACCTATATAATTTATAAATAAGGGTCATTTCTTGAATAAAGAACTAGCGAATTTAACTTCTTATAACTTTTGTTATTGTACACTCTTTTTTTCTCTCTCATTGTTCCTCTCACGCGTCCAATGCTCTATACCTTTGATGTAATCCACAAGATATTTTTGGATCCAACAAATATGATACTGCTTTAATAGAAAAATGGCTTATTCATGAAACATGACTACCAAACACAATATAAAACTACTTTGCCCCCATCTTACTTCACCATTAAATCCTTTTTTTATCCAACTAGACAAACACATTTTAATGAAAGAAAGGCAAAATTGTTAATAAAGAAAGTAAGATGTCTCAAAGTACACAGAGGAGTTCTGAATTGTTAAACTTTAGTACTAATAAGAAATGCAAAAAACAACTAGTCAAAGTGGCTGAGATAATTTCACGAGAAGAATAATTGAGGCATATTCCTCCAAATAAGCAAATGACAAGATATTTGACAAATTACATGCATTATGATATATATAAAAATAAAATTTTGTTTCATATGCTAATTTTTGTCAGTCTTATGATGATATTATGATAAATTTAAAATTTTAGAATTAAATGGATACAAATTTAAATGAGCCTTAAAAAGCTCAATATCGATTCAATCTAAAAGACCAATAAGCAATTTTAATAGTATTTTAAATTTGCCTAAAACTTAATAAAAACTAATAGGGTGGAAATTTATAGAGGTGCAAGCAAACCAAAGTTTGAGCGAGTTCAGACTAAGTTTACATTTAACTCATTAAAACATATTATTGTTTATGCTCGACTTATTTATATAATGAGCTAAAAAAAATATTCGTGTTTGACTCATTTGCTTAATGAGCCGAACACGAGCAATTCACGAACAACAGGCAGTTATAATAGCCCTAATCATGACGCAGTAAGATGTTAAGTGCAGGTGCTAGATTTAAATCTTATTATTTATATTAAAATATCAATTTAATATATATTTATTCAATTTTTTAATTTATATTTTTAATTGATTGTGATGGTTTGCAAGTCATTTAAAATAGGGGATTTTACATACCACGGCTCTTGCAAAGCTTATTACAGGCAGCGGCCCCGAAACGTGAAAAAATATTACATCAGTACTACGTATCTAGAAGTAACGTGCGTGACCAATGAAATCATGCTACGACACCCCGTGCGACAGAGAAAAGAAACAACGCAGTAACACGGGGAATATTCCCTCCCACGTTATTGATGTGTTATTCATGTGTTATTGTGTGTTATTGATATGTTATTGATGTGTTATTGTGTTATTATACAATCAAGCATATTCACAGGATAAAATAATATATGAATAACACATAATAACACTTAAATAACACGATAAATATTCTCGATAGAGAAAAAACAGCGCAGTAACACGGCAGAATATTCTCTCCCGTGTTATTCATATGTTATTGTGTGTTATTGATGTGTTATTTATGTATTATTGATGTGTTATTGTGTCATTATAATACGAGGAATATTTACATGACACAATAACATGGGGCAGGCACGTTAGTGTAGTACTGATGTAATATTTTTTGCCGAAACAGCGAACGAGCTCCGTGCTCGCGTAGATCATCTCAGCATCTTCCTCCTCTTCCCCAGGCAACAAGACTTTTCTTTCTCTCTCCACCCCTTCTCATCCGTGGATTAGATCCCGCGAAGGTGAACAGAGAAGAATCCAAAACCGGAGATCAGTAAACATCAGACTTTTTCCTCTATAGGACGGATTCAGGGCTATGGAGGGGACAGTCATTGTCTGGCTCAGCGCTTTCTTTCTCCTCATTGCTCTGCTTATTCTTGTAATCTATCAGGTAATCTTGGGGAAACCCTATCACCGGAAATGCGGTTGTTTGCAGAGATAGTGCCTATAAACAAAATTTTCTACTCATACTGATTTCGTAATCATCTCGAGCAATCTCCAACACAAATTAGTTGCTTATTGCATGTCTTTAAACAATATATTTCCTTTCTCTGAGGTTTTAAATCCGTTAAAATTTTTTTTTTTGAACTTTTTGTATATTAAGGCGCAACCATGCTCCGAGGTATGAGTTTCTTCTATTATTTTAGTTGGTTCCTTTGAGGATCTGATAGCTATGCTCAAATTACTTTGTTATGAACTAAAGGACACCGTTCAAATCTGGAAATTAGTATTTTTCTCATGCAAAAGGTCCACACCATGTGCACTTTGTCTATGGCTAAGCGCTTTAGTTACAAACATTTGTGAGAATGGAGCTTCTTTACAATGTTTTTCTTGCCTCAATCATCTGCATGTATAGAGAATATTGAATTTTTATTAATTGTCTAATCATCATTCACGACCAAGCAAGTACTCTTTCTAGAATTATATGATTTGTGGCTTAAATAAATCTTCTTCATGGCCGGGGAATTCAAATGAGTTCATCACTCCTAATGCATATATTCACCTCATTAATTGTTTTATCTTATTCATTAGCAACCTTTGCCAACCTTCCCATTCATGCATATAAAAAACAATCATTGTGTTTTGGCTATGAGAGCGTTACAATAAACTTGCTACGGATTTAACAATTGGTAAGCTTCGTGCATGGAATTACACTTTCTACCTCTAATAATTGATTTAAAATATCTGTTCATATCCATTTTTGGGCAAAGTTGTAATCATTTTGTTGCATCCAATGCTTTCTAAATGCAACTCATTGGAGACCTTTCTCCATATCCACTAATATTTCAAAATGTCTTTTGAAAGAAAAATATATAATTTCTTCGAGAAAATAAACTAATGTCAGATTGGTCAAAACATTGTACATGACATTAGTTGAATGACATGTATAATCCAATGCTTCAACATCTTCATCAACAATTTTTTACATATTTGTCACATTGGTTGAGTCAGTTAGAATCAATAAATTATCTAAAATAAGTTTGTACTCAGGCAATTACTCAAAAAGTTTATCATTTCTGGGGCAAGATCATCAACCGTCAATCAAAAAAGAACTTTCATACTTTGAACATTCTATTTTATGAGGCTACAACGTTTATTACGGGCATTGTACTTCTGTTTTCAATTAAAAAACCCACATTATATGATAGCCCTATTATTTTATTCCGTGACCATATTGTCTGAAAACCCTAACTACATGTAAAAAGTAACCAATTTCATCACTAAAAGATTTTCTCACATCATGCATGATACTGAATTCATAGATGAACTCATCCATTTGGTCCAACCACCAATTTCCTTGTTGCAACTATAATTGTGTATGTCTTTTCCCTATTAGCGATTATCACGATGGTGGTCATGAAAGTTAAATTTTAGCCAACTTGCGCTAGAATGTTTTTCTTTGATAAAAAACCAGTCCAAAGCCATTCGTTGCATGGATGACTCCATTTATATTTCTTTATATGGATGCCTCCGTTTAGATTAAAAGAGACGTGGCCATATATTCTCTTTTGAAAGCTTGTTAATCAATTTCGATCTGTTATCATTTTTATGATTGGATATAATTTTTTGTACCATCAATTTGCTAAATTTGGCTTCGAGGCCACCCTTGATGTAGATGAGAGCACGCAACCATAAAGAGTAAAATCTATGTAAGCAAATGGTAGAATGAGTAATGTCTATTAGGTACTAATGCAGGAAATAAAAGCATGGCATAAAATTAGTAAAGTGCTCTCTACATAACATGAAACTTAATGCAAGTTATTAGGTACTTAACATGAAACTTATTACATAACATGAAACTTAATGTCTATTAGGTACTAATGCAGGAAATAAAAGCATGACATAAAATTAGTAAAGTGCTCTCTACATAACATGAAACTTAATGCAAGCTCTAAGCTCTTTATGTAAATGAGGCCACGCAACCATGAAGACTAAGATTCATATAAGAGAAAACACTATGTCTAAAATTTTCTTAGCTCTATGCTGATATTAAAAAAATGACGTATTATTTCGCCCATTTATAATCCTAATCTTTTAATTTCAAAATCTGTTTTTATCTATACTAATAAAAAGTTGCTCATTCTCCCGCCAATATTAAATCTATATCTTAGATTCATTTGAGTAAAAATTAATTCCAATGTTTGTATAGAATTCTAAGATGTATAGTTAAAGCATAAATTTGTTAGCTGGAGCCCGATAGGAAACCGCTCCCGCCTATGCTTCTCGCTCCCGCCTCTCTGTTCTTGATCGCGAAAGGTCGTGACCGCGACCCTGCAGTTTCATGAACTGCTCCTGCCTCCTGGTTCGCGAAACGCCGCCTCCCTTCACGTCGCCCTGTTCCTTTAAGTCGCGAACAGGTGGATGGTTGAGGGTGTGCGTGTGGTTCGAGCGAGAGGAGTATCACTCTCCAAAACTTCTTCTTCGGCAGGCTGACTCGCGACTGAAGGAATAAGATGAAAGAAATCGCATGGTCTCTCATTCATATTTAGTTTACGACACGACCTTTTTGGTGTTCTTCTTCGGGCTTACTCGGGATAGAGGAAGAGAAGTGCAAACAGTAGTTCCTTGCGGCAGAAGGAAGAAGAAAGAAGAAGAAGAATATTGTTCTTTCTTGGCTTATTCTTGGTTGCTTCTGGCAAAAAAGAAATTTGATTTATTTCTCTTATAAGTTTATCTTCTTTGGTGTTTCTTAGTGCAGAGAGAGAAGTAGAGAGAGCAACAAAGTGAGAGATTCCTCTTGTAAGTCGAGACGATTGACTGGTGTATATTCTTTAAGTAGTAAAATCCTCAGCAACTCCATGAACGTAGAAAATTTGTCAAACCACGTAAATCTGTGTGTTCCGCTGTGTTACTGTTTTATGGTGTGAATTTTCTCGTTCTATTTTTTTGCTTCATCAAAGATCGTTCTTCTATTTTTCTACATACCACAACAACTGATATCAGAGCTTTATTCGGATTTCAGAAAGATGATGACTACAGATGAACTGAATGTTTCAGGGATTGAGAAGTTTGATGACACGGATTTTAGTTATTGGAGAATGCAGATAGAGGATTACCTCTATGTGAAGAAACTTCATCTTCTGTTATTAAGGAAAAGACTTGAAATAATGGATGAGGCTTAATGAAATTTGTTGGATAGATGAGTTCTGGGGGTTATTCGATTGACCCTATCGAGGTCCGTTGCACACGACGTCGTCAAGGAAAGGACGACTGTAGATTTCATGACAGCCTTATCAGGTATGTATGAAAAGTCATCGACGAATAAAAAAATGTATTTGATGAATACGTTATTCAACTTTAAGATGACGGAATGTGTTTCTATTGCTCAACATCTGAATGATTTCAATATTATCACAAATCAATTGTCATCTGTTGAAATTGATTTTGATGATGAGATGCGTGCGCTGATATTGTTTGCATCATTGCCAAATAGTTGGGAAGTCATGATGATGACAATTAGCAGTTCTGCAGGTAAATCTAAACTGAAATGTGATGATATTCGTGATTTGATTTTGGATGAGGAAGTGCACATGAAAGATTCTGACGAGATCTCAGGTAAGAGTTTGACATTGAATGTTGATTTCAGAGGGAGATCACAAGACAGAAACTCAAATAGAGGGAGATTAAAATCAAAGTTGGTCAGCAGACAATCTGCTGGAATTGTGAGAAACTGCAGAAATCCTAAAAAGATAGAGAATGATAGCGCAAATGTGGTATCTGAAGAAGTACAAGATGCACTATTGCTGACATTTCATAGTTCTGTTGATGATGAAAGTAAAGAAGAGAGTGAGTCTGTGACACCCATTTTTATTGTTCTACAGATAGATGGTGGAGAACCATAGAGCTATGAAAAAATCTTGCAAGATAAAAGTTTGAGCAAGTGAGAGCTGACAGAACATCCACCAGGGAATAAGACATTACACAATAAGTGAGTGTACCGGGTGAAGACTGAGCGTGATGACAGTAAGATGTATAAGGCTAGACTTGTTGAAAAAGACTTTCAGCAGAGGCATGATAATGCCCATGTAGTGGGAGTTGTAAGCAGAGACAAGAGTAATCTATGAAATAGCATGAAGGTGCAAGACTATGTGGACCCTGTTGATATGTTGACTAAGGATGTTACTTTTGAGAAATTGAAGTTGTGCGCAGCTTCAGTTGGTCTTCTGGTGTGAATACAAAGGGCATTGAGTCGCAGAGGTGGAAGATTCATGTTTGAAGAAAAGGGTAACGCGTCAGTAAAGGATATCAGTTCGAGGAAGATGACGTTGTAGCCAGTGTATCGGTCTCAAAGTGAGAGATTTGTTAGCTGAAGCCCGATAGGAAACTACTCTCGCCCATGCTTCCCGCTCCCGTCTCATTGTTCCCGATTGCGAAAGGTCGCGATCACGACCCTGCAGTTTCACGAATTGCTCCCGACTCCTGGTTCGCGAAACGCCGCCTCCCTTCATGTCGCCCTGTTCCTTTAAGTCGCGAACAGATGGATGGTTGAGGGTGTGCGTGAGGTTCGAGCGAGAGAAGTATCGCTCTCCAAGTTTTTTTCTTCGGCGGGCTGGCTCGCGGCAGAAGGAAGAAGAAGAAAGGCATCGCACGGTCTCTCCTACAGATTTAATTTAAGACATGGCCTTTTTGGTGTTCTTCTTCGGGCTTCCTCGGGATAGAGGAAGAGAAGTGAAAATAGTAGTTCCTTGCAGCAGAACGAAGAAGAAAGAAGAAGAAGCTTGTTCTCCCTTGGCTTCTTCTTGGTGGCTTGTGACAGAAGAGAAATTAAGTTTATTTCTCTTGTAAGTTTATCATGTTCGGTGTATCTCGGTGTAGAGAGAGAAGAAGAAAGAACAACGAAGTGAGAGATTCATCTTGTAAGTTGACACGATCGATTGGTGTATATTCTTCAAGTAGTAAAAAGTAGTAAAATCCTCAAACTCCGTGGACATAGGCAATTTGCCGAACCACGTAAATCTGTGTGTTCCGCTGTGTTACTATTTTCTGGTGTGAATTTTCTCGTTCTATTTTTTCGCTTCATCAAAGATCGTTCTTCTATTTTTCTATATACAACAACGAAATTTACTTTTATGAATAGGCCATATATATATTAAATATACAAGGAGTTATGAGGATAACAAGAGTTAGTTCTTGATTTTGAATAGTCAACCTTGTATGATTTTGACATAGCTCTTCATTTAGAGTTATATTGCATCAATAAATCTCCATGAAACTTATAGTAATATGATTATTTTGAAATGATAAGTCTTGTTATTTAAGCATTAAAACTTCTTCAAATTCATTTCTTTGTTCCCTTGTTTATTTTTTAATAATTTTACTTTCCTAATTTTTATCACATTTTACTTGTAGTATTTCTAAATTATTTTGTAACTAAGGGGCCATTTGGTTGAGTGAATTAGTGGTGTACTGTAATTCTTTTGCGGAGATTTGAGAAAGTTATGTGTTTGACATGAAAATTTATAAATACAATATAAATTTTAAATTAATTTGAAGTTTACACTGTACTTCATTTTGAATGAATTTAGAATTCTGCAGATTTGGTCGAATTTGAATTATATCATGTCGCCCACTACCTGCAGCCGCCGCCCACTGCTCTCTGCCTCTGCTAGCCATCGCAGCTGCCACCTGCCTACCACCGCTGCCCCCGCCCTCCTATCATCGCCCGCGACTATTGCCGTAGCCCGTCGTCGCCGACGCCGCCACCATCCGCTCGCCTGCTGCCTCTCGCCACCTGCCTATACTCGCTCGTCTCCACCCCCTGCGGTCCGGCGTCAGCTGCTGCCTGTCGCCTGTTGTCGGCATCGGCGCACCGCCCTTTACCCAAGTAAATATATGGTTTTCAATATACTTCGAACAAAACAATAAAAAAATAAAGTCTTATGTTTATTTTACATTGAATCAAATAACTTGAAAATTTTTCAAATACATTGTAATTATAGTATTCAACAAACCTTTTATATTGCATTTTATTTTTAACAAATCAAACGGTCCCTAAAAGAAATTACTCATTAACTTTGAGAAATTTATCTATTTTCAATCTATTTTATTTTTAATGTTGCTTCTTCTCTTGTATAATCTAGCTTAAGACTTTTGAATGTGGTATGGTCGATTTTAGATGTATTGGTCTATTCACTATAATAATGATGTGTAAATGCGGTTGTGTGAGTATATTCACCTGAATCATTACATATTAACGTGTCATCAAGAAATTTTTTCATCATGCATGAATCTTGATGCATTTTGAACTAAAAATATTCCAAGTTCAAATTCAAGATCATTCGTGCCCCAATTTCAATAAATTTATAGTTAAATTTAGCGTTTTGACTAGACGACCCCAATGATTTCAAAAGTGATCTACTCTGAGTCTAAATGAGTCCAAATCAAATACTCAAAGTGTTATTGAAAGTTTTGGTGTATCAATTGGAACACTAAATGATCTCAAAGTTTGATATGCTTATGTCAAATTGAGTGACTCAATGAGATGAATCCAACTAATCCAAGATCACCTAATTTCAATGTCGTTAAGGCACCTTAATGTTGAAAAAAATATCCGTGATAAAAGGAATCAATGTGGATCATCTGATAGAGTGTTTTGAGATCTTAGCTATATTTATTGAAAGCCCCAGTCAAAAACTAAAAATAGACCTCTGTTCTTAACTTGAAAGTGGGTTGTTAAATTTACTTGAACACTCTCAAATATTATAAATAGACATCCATTCTTCGCTTAAAAGGGGGAAGATGAGAAGAGAGTGTATTGACTACTAAAACTTACCTCTTGAAGTCACAGCGGTTGCCGTCAGTCATCGAGATTACGATTGACAATAAATTTTGCCGCTAACCACCAAAGATCGTCATTGACTACCACCAGTAATTATTGCAGCCAAACTATTAATTGTGACTTATGCAGTCACCCACCTAATTTTGACTGTTGTAGCCAAACTATTATTATAAAATTGTGCTTGTCAGTTTTTGTAATTCAACATTCTCTAATTCAATGTATCTCTGTACTTTTAATTTTCTAATGGATTATTTTGATTGGGCCAGATCTTGTGATATTTTCTCTATATAGGATTTTTCACGTGAAAAATCTGATTGTTTCTTACATCTTTATTCGTGTAATCATGTGTGTGTGCTGAAATTTTATACTAAGCTAAGACATAAAATTTCTTAGTTGTTTAGAATTTTCTTGTACGCAACATATATAATTTTATTATCATTTATGATTCTTGTATATAGAGATTATTATTTAATTATTATTTATTATTGATACATTTGCAATATTTTAATTAAACTAATAGAACCAAATGCCTATTATTTTTACTCCAACTTTTTAGAAGTAAATAAATAAAAAATGAAAAGTAAAAAAATAAAGAAATCAAAATCCTGATTAATTTTGTATTTTCTTCCGTTCATTTTTAAAATTTGTCAATTTTGATCAACATAATGATATGCGTAACATGTTAGCTTGTGCTTGTTGGAGGCGTGCTCTCTTGCTGGCCATTTTGGAGACATCTTTTGATTGATGCCATAGCGTCTGTTAGGTTAGAGGTCTTGAGAAGTGATTGACGGTTGAATGAAATAACGGTGCTGTGGGATGAACCATTTAGTTTGGACGGATTATTTTTCTAATAAGGAGGAGAATGATACCCATCATCATAATCTAGCTTAGATTGCCTAGTTAGCAAATGGGAAACTACATATATTTAAGTAATTGATTATAGAAATGCTCAAGAGATTTTGTTCAGTCGACAAGGAGGTTAGCAATCATCAAATTGGTTGTGGCGTACTCTAAAATATTGATATTTTTCTTGCCTATGATCATATCTTCTATACTTCATATAATATGTAAACATGCATTTAGTTAACTATAACCGGCAAAAGGAGCAGCAGTTTTTGAGCAGTTCAATGACAGATTGTAATCTTAAGCATGTGGGTGGATCAGAGTAGGTGGCTGGCTGTAAGTTGGTTCCCCTCTGGTTGCAGTATGCTTAAGGCTGATTGCTGGTTGTAACAGCCCAAACTTGCATCCATTGAGATATTATCCACTTTGGCCTATTGGCCTCATGATTTAGTCCTATTGGTGTAACTTCCCAGGATGTCATCCATTATGAGAGTGCTCCCGTATGAGCACACTTAACCTTAGAGTTCCTGATGAAACTTCAACCGTTATATACCAAAACCTCCTTAATTCTCTTAAACCATAATCAACATATATTCATATATTCACACTGGTGCAATGTTTTGATATCATTTTCAATCAACCAAACTCTTATTTATCGAGATATTGTCTGCTTTGGCCTAATGGCCTCACAATTTTTCCCCAATATTGTAAATTCGCATGGGTCACCCTTCTTTTAACTTTGGAGTTCCTGGTGAAATTCCAACTGTTACACCAAAAGACGCCTAGATGTTTTAAGAGTTCAACTTTATTGTACTAGAGGGATTTAGAGTTTGCAGGTGGATTTAATTGCTGGAACATTGAATCTGCAGACAAGAGGAGTGGACGACAACGAGCAATTGAAAATTTGATTTTTGTAGGCAACAGCAGGTTGCAGGTGGGTTAACAGCGGGTTACTTCTTGTGCTGCTTGATTTCAGGAACTTGTAAGGAATGAGAAAACTGCTTGCATGCGTGCAGGAAAATAAAGATTGGATTGCCTGGGTCAACAAAAGAGGTAAATCAAATAAGCAACATATTGGTTTTAGGAGATATGCTTTTGTTTTAAGTTAGGAAAGAATTTTCTTTTGCGTGAAGGAAATATTTAAGTGTGGGAATACTTAATAAAATATGGTGATTGAAATCCCACGATTAAATCTTGCCCAGTAAGGAGCTTCATTTTGAAATATCTAAGTTATAAAAGATTTAATCAGTACGAATAAGAAAAAAAAAATGAAATCATGCTTTGGAGATCCTGAACTTTGCTTCAGAAACAAATCAAGCATGCTATCTTTCCATAGTGGGATTGAGGGAGGCAGCTGGTGGAGTCTATTCAAGGTCCATTATCCGCGGTTTAATGTTAATGGTGACTTAGTTGTAGCAGTTGGAGAGGAATAGGCCGCCACAGCCAGACTTAGAAGCAAAGGCAAGCAACATATTGTAACATGTAGCAAACAAGTTCGGTATGCCGCCTATAAATTAAAGGACCTCTCCAAAACTCGTAGACAAGAGGTCATCGAACTATCAAAAGTTGGGCAAACATGAAACAGTTGCTATGAGGACACTCTCTGCCTTCAAATTATGAACAAATATCATATTTTTAATATAAACGTTATGTTCAAGGAGGCCGGTTGGTCAACATCCATATAGAAATATTTTATGGGTTCGGTGCACGGAATAATTTCAATGAATCTAACAAAAAAATTGTAGCACGTTATCTTTGGGGACTAAAGGAATCTATACAGGATAAGCTGAAAATGATTGCTGTGTGGTATGCGTCACAAGCTGTAAACTATGCTTGCTAGGCAGAAATTTAGTTCAACAAGGCCTCGAGATTAGCTTCCTTCAGAATTGTAGCTGAACTGAACCAGACCAAACAAATAAAATGAATCATCATATTAAAATGAGCTCCCTTCAATCCCAATCTACTTTTAATAAACTTCCTGGCAATACCGCTACGATGACAAGTAAGATGGGCTTTAATCTTGAGAACCTATTTAATAAACCCCGACTCTCATTGTGCTTCTGGTGCTTCAATGAATGCCCAAATCATCATAAGTTACAATTAGGTGAAGGCGAAATGGACTTGAAAATTTTGTTGGATTCCCTAAAGTTTCAGAGGAATGTGAAGACTGTGACGAAGGTGGATTTCTCACTTGTGTTTTGGAGAAAACTTTGTCAACTACAAAACAATCACCGCCTTCTCATCGGCATGCCATATTTCGAACTAGAAGCACGATTGGGGAAAGTTCTGGGAACTTATTGTCGATAGCGTGGGTACTGAGAATGTCATTCCTCTTAAAGTGGTGAAGGCCTTGTAAAATCAGTTTCTTGTCATTGAATTATGCAAGGTAATCCTTTCTATAGGCAAAAAAACATTTGTTGAAGTTGCTTGTGATGTTATAGATATGACTGCATGTCACTTAATCTTTGGAAGGCCCTGGCAATTTGATTTGGTAGTTTAGTATTACAGCTGCACCGACATTTATTCTCTGGAATGGAAAGACAAGAAAATTATGTTGCTGCCATCTTCTCAGGTTAAACACACGAATGAAGAGAAGTCCGTATACTTAACTGCCATAGGATCCTAGTGGCTGACAGCTTCCAAATCTGAAAAATGAGCTGGCGCTTTGCTTGTTTCTAAATAGAACCCAAGTTCCCATGAATTATACCCATTGATTAAGCAACTCCATAAATATGCGGTCCTTGCTTCCTCTACATACACGTTGAACTCACACCTTTGAAAGCAACGCAACATCAAATTGACTTTGTTTTTGGATCTAACTCACCCAATCAGCCTCATTACAGGACGAATCCTAAAGAAAATCAGACCTTATAAGAAATTGTAGATGACTTATTGCAAAATTAATTAATACAACACAATCTAAGCCCTGCTCAGTACTCACATTGATTGTTCCAAAAAAAGACGCACCTGGTGCATGTATGTTGACAGAGAGCCATTAAAAAAGTTACTATGAAATTTATCTTTCACAATATATCATATAATTATTATTAAATTGTAAATAAAAAAATTAAAGATGGGAAATTTGAATATATTACGGATACAAAAGATCAAAGTAAGAAATAGAGAAGCTCATGAAAGGTTTTGGCAAAATTATCAATATTAAATCAAGATTGAAGAGAAGAAGCAAATTAAAGAAAGAAAAAATAATAAATTCAATATTCCGCAAGGTGAGTAACTGTAATTTTGTTTGTACTAATTATTGTTTTTGTAGGTATAAAGACAGTTTTAATTTTATTAGAATCATAATTAATTTGTTTAAATCATTGTAGCCCTTAATATTCTTGTTAAATGGTTAAATTTAATATTATCACGTATAACATTACATATTTTTCTACATTGTTCATAATTCATATATTATATTCATATTGAAAATATTAATGTATAATCAAATTAATTGAATTAAATCAAATGAAAGGAAGATTTAAGTCAATCAAGATTCACTTTTTTATTGTACTAGTTAGGGGAACCATTATACTGGTGCATCAAAATGAAAATGAAAATGAAAATGGTTATGCATTAACTGATACAAAACTGTAGAAGGTGCTCCTGAGAGGACTTTTTAAATGAAAATTTATTTAGAATGTTATAAATGCTCTAATAAAAGAAAATTACCTTTATTTAAAGGTTTTAATAAAATGGAAATTTAACTATTTTATCATTTTGGGTTCCATAAATATTTGAGTATATGCGTAAGAATTTAGTTCATAGTAGAACTAGAATCATTCATTAAATTGTTTTCAAACTCATTTTGTTGTTCAAATGTACCAACCAAACACCGGACTTTATACACTTTTATCGGTTCCTTGTTCTATTTGGGAAGACCTTAACACTGATTTTGTATTTTGACTTCCTTGCACTAGATGGGGTGTTGATTTGCTTATGGTTGTAGTTGATAAGTTCTATAAAATTGCTCATTTTATAACCTATAAAAGAACATGAGATGCTTTGAAAGTAGCCAAACTTTTCTTTAGGGAGGTTGTATGTTTATAGTGTTCTTCCTGGTGTCGCGTCAGGTCATGATGTCAAGTCCCAAGCTGACCGGTCAATCCATTCTAGAATTATGGAAACAATTGTATAATTGTTTGCATGAGACACCCTCTATCGTTCCAAACATAATGCCGCATGGCAGGCTTCCCCCTTTAGTTCTCCCACTTCCCTATGTAAACATATCCCTGGCAAAAACCTCTTCTTCTCTTGTTTAAAACCTTTGCTTCCGTCTCCAATGTAGTATGCTCCTCCCGACACGCAGGACATCCATTCCCATTGCCTTTTTCCGTTCTGCCTCCAACCAGAAACTCTCTATCACTTGTATTCTCACGCAACACCAAGCTGCAAGCATCCCTCTTCCACGCCGCTGTTGCTCCCTTCACCACACACAAACCAAAAATCCCTTTACCTTTCTCTTATTTTGTACAACAGAGAAGCACTCATATTCTTTCCTGTTTGCAACCAAACCTCCTCTCCTCGTGACTAATGGCGAGATCACAACACACAAAGGCCTCCAGAACTCCTATTCCTCCTTTGTTCGAACCTGCATTTCCCGTCGAAGCTTTGTTTGCTTCCCAATCTTCTCTTCTCTATTCTCACGATACCGCAACCCATTGAATCCCTCATCTTCCTCTCTGGTCGCATGCTGAAATTGAGCCTTGTCGATCAGTCCTTCCTCGTGATCCTCTCAGTTCGCCTCTCCAGTCTCCTGCTTCACTTCACTACTATTCACACAAAAAAGTTGTAGTCTTCATTTCTACCCTAAGCAAAGCGCCCCCTTTGTTACCCAATTCAATTACTCGAGCTCCTCTCTCTCAGTTTTAATCATTTATATCGAGCTTAACCCTAGTCCTACTCAATTGTTTGCCCAACTCGAGACCAAATAACCTCTTTTTGTTTATTTGAATATATTTATAATATAACATATATATTATATATATTATATAAAAATATATAAAAAATATATATTGTATTTTATCCGTTGATTTCGCGGATCGCCTTGTCGACATTGTCATCTCTTCGCGTGACAAGGTATAAAAAAGGGTAGGAGAAAATTTTTAAAAATACTTATACGAGTAGTTGTTATGGGATTTAAATATTGTTTAGGAAAAAAATATTAGAGAGTCGTCTTAGATGGTTTGGACATTAAACATCTGCCATCTCATGATCCTGGTTGGAGAGTAGATGTTTTAGATTCTACTCATGTTAAGAAAGATAGGTAGACCTAAAAAGACATGCATATTGTATAAATAATGATTTTAATATGTTAGAATTAAATAAAAATATGACATTTAATAGGGCGCAATCGAGAAAAAGGATTCATGTAGCCGATCCCACTTAGTGGGATAAAGGTTTGTTGTTGTTATTGTTGTAGGAAAAAATATTTACTCATTTGGGAAAATTTTATAAAAGCTTGCAAAATTAAGTATTCTTTCTAAGAAGCTTGAGTACCTATCCATGAAATTAAGAATCATCATGGAAAGTTAAGTACCTATTCAAAGAATTACATGCTTGCGTTTTATTTTTTGCAAATAAATTGAAGTCTTGTTGTGCCTTATAGACTAATGGTTAAAATATATTCTTTGCTCCCCAACCACAGTGTTTCACAATATTGACCAAGTGTCTTATAAATAGTTGGATAGACTGCAATTCTCCTAGTGCCTTCTAACAGAGGTAAACGTCGGGAGGTTGCTAAAAATTTTCTATGAATTTGGACTTGCAAATTATTTAAATGTGAATATGGACTTGCAAATAATTTAAAATGTTATTTTTTTTTTAATTTACAAAATTATTTAAAATTGTGCTTTAAAGATTAGATAATAAATCAAATTTATGCTTCTAGGGTTGAAAATATTATTCAAACTAGCATTTTGAAATTGAAAATAATCCAAACTTAAATTCTTAGGGTTGAAAATTGATTCAAATTTGGGCTTTTTAAAACTTAGGCTCTTATGATTGCAAAATGATTTAAATTTGAGCTTTTTAAACTTATGCTGTTAGGCTTGAAAATTGACTCAAACTTGGCCTTTTGAAATTAAAAAAAATAATTCAAGTTTACGGTTCTTGGACTTGTATCATTTGGATTTGTTAAAACTGACTTAAATATGAATATGAGCTAAGACTAAGATATAAATGCCATTTTTAAATGCTAAAATGAAGACTTAATACACTAATTTCATCACTAGATTTCCAATTTGAACTCACAGCCCAGAGGCGGTCTTTTGAAAAAAGGTAAAAAATATACCTTTTTTTGCACATCATTGAGATTAAATTAAGACAAGCTTTAAAGTTTTGAAGAATTTCATGAGCTTTGAAGTAGCTTTTAACTTAAATGCAATGCCTTGGGATTTTGTGCAAGTGCACTACATTCTTTTCAAGTGGCTGTACGAGCGCTTTAAAGTTATGTACATATATTTTAATAAGAAATAAGCATGATCACTATGTTTCATTAATATAAAGATTTGGATTTTCCTTTCAAAATATTTTCAAGCTCTTATGTCTCTCTCTTAAAACATGTGCAAGTAATTTTAAGTGTGTAATTAGAGTTTGCAAAAGCATCAAACATCATGTTAAATTTTAAAGGGCATTACCTCAAAAACATACACCCAAATGTGCTCCAACCAATATATAAACGACCCAAATCTTGGTTTGATAATGCTACGTGGGTTAGCTCAAAATTAATATTAATACACCCGCATGTGCTCCATTGAATTAACTAGTGTTTAAATTTTAAATGATTTGAGAATGCTGCACTGGTCAAGGTTGAATCTTCTCTCAAATAGTTTTTCTTTTGAGAAGCGTGCCAAATTCTTTCAAAATTTTTTTTTGATTGTTTTAAATTAAAGAACCCTTATGTTTTAAAAATCAAATTGAAGCTAACCAAGCTACACACTCGCAATCTGGTCGCTTTGTCTATAGAGCAAGGGTTGTTAAGTCTCATTGAACCAGTTCGATCTTTCTCCTCTTAAGGACTAGAGTTGAGGAGTCTAATAAGTTTTAATAATGTCCAAATAAAAATTATAAGTTCAAATCATCTCGTCCAATCCTCTTCATTTAGCTAATGTTGAGCTAAAATTTTCCCTTTAGACAAACATCCAACTTAGATCTACAAAGATCTCTTGGACGGCACAATCCAGGGTTGCTGACTGTGATTCTTCAGTTAGGTTTGGTCGACTATCTCTTCTGATTAAGTTGATCAGAGACCACAACGACCTGACAGGATGAAACCACGAGATCTTCATTGTTATCATTGTGATAAATTTTATAATTTAAAACCTAGATCTATTGCTACTATATATTTAATATTCAATGCAAAATGACTACCCTTAATCAAAAGTTCTCTCTTGTTATCACGAGGAGTAATTAATCATAAGTGCTTGCTCCTATGGGAAACCTCAAACCCCATTTCAAAAAGTTCTGACAAAATGAGGGCGAAATCTTTGGGCAGTGTTTTATTTACAATTTAGTCCGCCTTCTGAAAATTTAACCCATAGTACCAAATAAAAGCTCTCTCAATGATAAGTCTCTTGGGTGTTCAAATTTTCGGAGCTCACACTTACTGCATCTAATGAACAGTGCAAATGACTAATAGATGAACATGGGCTGAAAAAAGGTTTATGAAGTTGAGGGTTTTTGTTATGGTTCGACTTTGGATGGAATGATCTCTTGTAGGCTCTTGTTGCAAATTTCAGCTGCGAGAAATTGGATCTTTCCCTACAAGTAAATTG
>NW_018164644.1:3588018-3686473 GCF_001263595.1 Phalaenopsis equestris
ATATAATATTAAATCCCTACTAGTAAATTGATATGTTTATCTCCATATCTTCTAGTGAACACCTTCTAGTGGGTTCCAACTCCATTTCTTATAGGGTTTCGAGTGGAAACCGAACTCCCGCAAGCTCCCCTTTTCATCCAAAAAATGAAAGTGAAACTAGCATGAAAAAGATAACCAAATTTCTCCTCGTATTTCATTTCCTTTTACCAATATTTATAGTTACAATATGGGATCTTTTACAGGTTCACTAATTTTCTATTTTTATTCTTAACATAAACATTTATCCCAAGCTAGGAAAAAAAAGTACAAAATCAGGAAGAATGGGAAAAATTATTTGCAGCTTGCTTCCTTTTTATTTTCTATCCATTCATTTAGGGGCACTTTTTTGTCTCTGTGCTTTACGCTGTGTTGATTGTGGTGGTTATGTTTGTCGGGCTGGATCCGTTTGTATTTTTTTCTTCTCTTTTTTTTATCCCGCACCCATTTTACTACATGCTCCTATATTTTTTTCTGATCTAACAAAATAGGATTTGTCATAACACCCCCTTCGCCTTCAATCTTGTCCATATGGTTGAGGGTTGGATATGTTTTCCACAGAGAGCTAAATATCTTGCAACTTGCACCTTGAACTTTAGAATTTGTCCACTTCACTTTAGGTTGGTTCTGATCTCTATATCTGAATATTCTAGAAGCTAAATAGCTTTTGGAACTAACAAAGATCGATTGTTCCAACTCAAATTTGGTGGAGAAGTACATAGTGTTGTTTTTTTCTCCCTTGAATAGCTTCAAGGCGGAGATGCGAACTACTATATGAATACGACATTCTTGTGAAAAATCTAATTTATAAGCTGCATGGCTGATTTTTTTAATGATTAAAAAAGGAACATAAATTTTTTTTTGCAAGTTTTTTGTTTGATCTCTCAGCCCTTACACGCGTTGGTCCCCCATGGACCGCCTGGAAGCAGTGGAACCGGCCCATAGGCGGCCTGTCTTGGCTACAAGAAGAAGAGGAACGGACAAAGGGTTCTGCAGAAGAGGGAAAGGAAAGGGTGGGGTCCACTAGGGCCATAATCATTCATGCAAAGAGTAGAAATTAAAGGAGTTTGAAGGGAAAATTAGGAAAGAATGTTTTTGAAATGCTGTGAGGGGATTCTTTTTGACGGGGAACCTAGGGTTTGCTTTTTTTATGCTTGTTTTTGTTTGGCGTTGTTTTCTTTCTTCGTGTTGTGTTCCTAGTGACGTCTAGGGTGTGGGAGAGACGATCTACCTCTCGAAAAGTAAATTAAATTTGTATGTTGCTTCTTTTCTGAGCAGCCCCTGTTTGTGTTTCTTCCACCATCTATTGCCACTTCGTTGTGTTTGCTTCGCTGATTTTAGTATCAAAGCATATCAAATTGGTATCAGAGCATAGATATTGGTATCAGAGCATAGATAAGAGCATAGATATTGGTGGGATGACAACAAAGAAAGTTGATGTGCTAGAAGGAGAGGTAGAGTGAATCCAATCGAGAATTAATGAAATGTTGGGTACTATGGAGGATAAATTTTCTTCTATTAGAAGTTGAATGAATGATGAATTTGAAGGCATAGAAGAAATGTGGGAAATGATGAAAAAGCTCATGGAGATGCAATTCAAGGCCGTGCCAACCGCTCCAGTTGAAAAAGCTCATGCAATCAAAGAATCCTTGACCAGGTCAAAAGGGAAGAAGATCAAGCTTAAAAATAATGGAGAAGATATCATCTACCTGCAAGAGCGCCCCCCTAGGACTTCGAGAGGAGGGGGTGTGGAAACTTCCGATGGAGGGGGATGAGCCAAAAATTGGAGAAGGGATGGTGGAAGGGGCACAAAAGAGTACGATGGAGGAAGAAGGGAATTGGGAGTGGGATATGTCAATGACCGCAGGAGCGAGTTTCTTACTAGATAGACGAGGGAAAACTCCGGAGGGAGAGGACATTGGGGTGGAGAAGCAGGGGTTGAGAAACTGAAGATGCCAATCTCCGATGATGCACATCGATGGATGTATTGGGTGGAGCGATACTTTGCAATCAACGGATTAATTGTGAAAGAGAAACTCATAAATAGCAGGATTATGCTTGGAGTGGAAGACTTTAGCATGGTTCCAATGGATGGAGACAAGGTATTCGATGTACTCATGGGAGGATTTGTTGGAGAGTTTCTGAATCATTTGGGAAGGAGACCTACACGAGCAATTCTATGCTTTGACTCAGGAGGGGACGATTATGAAATATCAAGAGAAGTTTAATCTCTTGTCAGGAAGGTTGAGGGAGATTTCTGCAGCAGGACTGGAAGGGAACTTCTTGTAAGGCTTAAAGCCCTACATAGAGCAATCATTTGCCCATTGAGACCGTGAGGATTGAGGGAAATGATGAAGCTCACTCAGATGATGGAGGATATGAAATAGGTGAAGAAGACCGGCAAAGTCGGCAACACCAAAGGATTCTACGCGAGCACCATGACAACCACGACACAGAGGACTCAGACGGTGTTATTTCAAAAAGATATGTCGAAGGTGTATAGTACAGGACCCCAACCTGGGGGTAATTTCAAGCGCCTCACAGATGCAAAAGCGCATAAAAAAAGAGCCAAATGATTGTGTTCCCGCTGTGACGAGAAATACGCCCCTAGACACCGTTCCTAGCAACACGCCCTTTAGGTTTTTTTAGTTCAGGAGATGGATACAAAGAGTGATGAATTAGAATAGGAAGGAATGGAGGAGGTGCACTTGCATTTGGATGTGGCGGAGGTGTCCCTCAATTCGGTGGTGAGATTTGCCCCGAATCATACCATGAAAGTGAGGGGATGAATTGGGGAATAATTGGTGTTGGTGGATAGCGGGGCCACACAATTTTATCTCAAAACAGGTTGTGGAGAAGCTAGGGTTGAAGTTGGTGACTACAGGGAGCTTCAATGTCATGATAGTGACAGAGAAGGTGAAAAAGAGATGGGAAATTTGCAAGGGGCTGGTTCTAACCTACATGACATACAAGTGATAGAAATTTCTTTCTTCAGATTTGGGCAACACAGATCTGGTTTTGGGGATGAAGTGACTGCGAACATTGTGAGATATGAAAATGGATTGGAAGTCATTGACGATGGAGTTCCATGTGGAGGGTAGGAAGATGGTGCTGAGAGGTTGAGGGTAGGAAAATGATGCTGAGATGAGATGCTAGCTTATGCAAAACCATGTTGTCCCTCAAAACCATGGTTAAGTCGATTCGGGGAGCGAGTTTGGGTTACTTGTTGAAGTTACAGAGCATAAAGGAGATTCAAGATTAAGAGTTGACAGAGTTTCCGGAAGAGGTCCAACAACTCTCACAACAGTTTACAGATGTCTTCTAGCAGCCAAGCGTGTTGCCTCCTCCGAGAGAGCATGAACACATTATTAAATTGAAGGAATGTGTTTCTCCCATCAGCGTCAGACCTTACAGGTACCCCCAGATTCATAAGGCTGAGATAGAGAAGCTGATCCGAGAGATGCTCGAGGGCCGGATTATCAAGCCTAATATGAGTCATTTTTCCAGTCTCATCTTATTAGTGAAGAAGAAAGATGACAGTTGGAGATTCTGCGTGGACTGCCGGACATTGAACAAGGAGACGGTGTTGGACAAGTTTCCTATTCTTGTGATTGATGAGTTACTAGATGAGCATATGGGACAGTCATTTTTTCAAAAATTGATTTAAGTCGCTATACTACCAGATCAGGATGAACCCAACAGATCTGCACAGGACTACGTTCATGACACGTGAAGGAATTTATGAGTTCTTAGTGATGCTGTTTGGCCTCACCAACGCATCGGTGACAATGCAGTCTCTCATGAATAGGGTGTTCCAACCTTATCTTCTGAAATTTTTCCTGGTCTTCTTTGACGTCATTTTGATCTACAGTCATGCAGAGACTGCTTGTGGGGCATCTAAGGACAGGGGTAGCGGTAGATCAGTCCAAAGATTGAGGCTTTTGTTGATTGGCCTTTTGTCAAGGAATTTGAAGGAGTTGAGAGGATTCACGAGTCTCACTAGATGTTGCCGGATGTTCATAAGATGATATGACACGATAGCATGATCACTAATGGAGCAGCTGAAGAAAGATAATTTCAAATGGGGAGAAGCAACAACACAGACATTTGAACATTTGAAGAGGGTCATGTCTAGTGTTCCGGTATTAACACTTTCAGATTTCATTAAATCCTTCGTGGTGAAGACAGATGAGTCAGAGTATGGATTGAGAGCAATGCTCATGCTGGATCAGCGGGCGATTGCCTACTTCATTCAGGTTCTTAAGCCCAGAGTGAAACTATAGTCAGTGTATGAAATGGAATTGATGACAATCGTCTTGGTCATTCAGAAGTGGCATCCCTACCTGTTGTGATGACATTTTTTGGTCAGGACAGGTCAGAGGAGTTTCTTATGGAACAACAGATGGTGACTGAGAAATATCAGAGATGACTTTCCAAGCTACTGGGGTGTGATTTCGAGATTCAGTATCTTGGTCAGGACTTGAGAACAAGACGCAATGTCGAGAAAGGTGGATGAACCTCGACTGATGGCCTTATCGGTATCATTTGCCCTAGATTAGGAAGCCTTAATACAGGAGAGCGAAAAGGATTAGGAGCTGAGGAAAATAAGAGCCGAGTTATTAAAAGATTCGAACAGTCACACAAGATATACATTGAGGGGACAACAGCTGCTCCATCAGGGGTGATTCGTTCTACCTCAGTCGTCGGATTATATTCCCAAATTATTATAAGAGTTTCATGGTAGTGCGATCGGGAGACATTCAGGGGTGTAGAAGACCTACAGTTGTCTGACGGCAGAACTTTATTGATTGGGGATGTGCAAAGACGTTGAGAATATGGTGGCAAAATGCAACGTATGCCAACTACACAAGTACTTAACTACGACACTAGGAGAGTTACTACAACCATCAACATTACTGAGGAATGTTTGGGAAGAAGTGACAATATATTTTATTGAGTGATGGTCACAATCAGAAGGGTTTACGGCGGTCATGGTGATTGTGGTCGCTTGAGTAAGTATACACATTTCATTCCCTTACGACATCCCTTCACAGCTGTCTCAATCGCAGCGGCGGGAAGTGGTTTGTTTGAACAAAGTACTAGAATCAATTGTTTGAAATAGGGATAAGGTGTTCCTCAATCACTTCTGGAAAGTGTTATTCAGGCTTTAAGGGATAGTCCTTAAGAGGAGCACTGCATATTTTCCACAAACCAATGGGCATATGAAGGTGGTCAACAGTAGTTTGGAGACATACCTGCATTGTTTTGTATCTGATATACCAAAGTTATAGGCTAAGTGAATGGCATGGACCAACTATTGGTATAGTACTTTGTACCACACCGTAGCACATACAACCCCTTTCTGGACATTGTATTGGAGGGATCCACATCACTTAATATATTATGGGCATGGCACTACACTTTTATCCAGCGTTGATTGGTACTTGTAGAGGGATATGATACTAGCAGAGCTCAAGGGACATCTTCTGACGGATCAACAAATCATGAAGAGGAAATCGGAAGGGCACAAAAGAGGTGCAATTCAAACTAGGGGACACGGTCTACTTGAAGCTGAGGCCCTGCTGACAAAAGGCATTAGTCAGGAGGAGCGAGGAACTGTCACCGAGATACTTTGGGCCTTATGAGGTGATGGCACGCTTTGGGGCAGTGACCTACCTTTTGAGGTTACCACCATCATCCGCACTATACCCTGTCTTCTATGTATTGCAGTTTAGACGTGCGGTTGGAGATCACACACCCTCGCCTAAACTACGACCGACGCTGAAAAAATACTTGGAGGTAATTTTGGAACCGTTAGAGATCGAAGGAGTGCGCCATGGAGTAGGGGAAGCAAAGGAGGTATTGGTCAAATGGAATGAACTGCTAGATTATGAGGTAATATGGGAGTCTTACGAGGTGATCCACAAACAATTTCCATCATTTCATTTTGAGGACAATGTACTTTTTTTGGGAGTGAAGTAATGTTATACCCTCTCAGCCCTTACACGCGCTGGTTCACCCTCGACCGGCTATAAGCAGTGGAACCGGCCCACAGGCGGGCCGGTCTTGGCAACGGGAAGAAGGGGAGCAGACAGAGGGAGCTGCAGAAGAGGGAAAGGAAAGGGTGGGGTCCACTAGGGCCATACTCACCTATGCAAGGAAGAGAAATTAAAAGACTTTAGAGGGAAAGTTAGGAATTAAAGTTTTTGAAATACTGTGAGGGATTCTATTATAGGGGGAACCTAGGGTTTGCTTTCTTTTATGCTTGTTTTTGTTTAGCTGCTGTTTTCTTTCTTTGTGTGGTGTTTCTAGTGACGTTTAGGGTGTGAGAGAGATGATCTATCTCTCGAAATGTAGGTCAAACTTGTATCTTGCTTATTTTTCTTTGATTTTCGTAAGATCAGTGTCTGTTTGTGTTTATTCCACCTATCTATTGCCATTTTGTTGTATTTGGTTTGCTGATTTTGCTATCAATTCATATCAATCTCATAGCCAAAGAATGTTGTCGGTATGGTCTTATTTGATCATTACCAAATCATCCTCTTTGAACTTGACATCTCTTCTCTTTTTATCTGCCAAATTCTTCATTCTTACTTGAGCCGCTTATAAATTTTGTTAAAGAGACGCAGTAGTTCATCTCTTTAGAGTAAAGAAGATTCTACTGCTGCTATGGTAGTACTACTTCGAGCATAAATTGGAAATGTTGCGGGGGTCTGTCATTTACGGGCTTTTCTTTGTCTCCTTGCTTTACACTGCTGTTTGTGGTGGTTTTGTTTGTTGAGCTGGATCTGTTTGTATATTTTCATCTCTTTGTTTATCCTGTGCCCATTTTGCTAACCGCTTCTGTACTTCTTTCTGCTCTAACAAAATAAGATGTGCCATAACATAAACTAATCACTAACAACACATGTTATCAATTTCTCATCCACATTTTACATGTCGTAAATTCATGCGTATAATCCTCCAGATTGGTGAATACACCATTCAGAATTGAAATTGGAGAGAGCGACCATTAAACAATATATTTAATCATAACATGAAACCTAATTCATAAGATACCCCATTAAAGATGAGAAAGTCCCAATACACGAAATAAAAGCAAGAAATGAAATAACTAAGGCGCTCTCTATCTATATTCAATTAGAGAAGTATCAATATCCTATACTACTTTTGCATCACCACACATCCACAAACTATTATGCTTAGGCCAGGTCAAAATAGTACTATTGATATTTGGTTCCCGGAGCATGGTTACATGGAGAGTTTATATCACATAAATGATTGTCGAGATGGTCTATTTCTTCTATCATTTATCATTTCTCCTGTTTTCTTCCATATAAACATTGCCTACTTTGGCTTTTGTGACTAGTATTGAACACAGCATGTCAGGTCTTGGGCCACCAGCTACACTGGATATGACAGCTAATATTTAATATTGGGGCGTTTCAATAAATACTACCCAATTCCTATATATTTACATATCTAACACTAAATTTTTTTTTTACATTTATACCACCCAAATTGTTCATATCACATAAAAATTACCTTTATTTTAACTTTTTGAAAATGAAACCATCCCGAGTGATCTTCTACGTCATGCATAGGTAAAGTGACATATATGTCAAAATTAAACTTTAGGTGTTAGATATGTAAATACATAGGAATTGAGTGGTATGTATGTAAATCTTCCTTTTACTATTTTGCAATGCTTTTACAAATTGTTTCCAGACTTTTGCCATGACTAACATAGTTAGCAATTTCCAGCAAGTTTCTTGGTGGAAAGTGAGCTTGAAGTATCTTTGTGGAAAGTGGGCTTGAAGTATTTTGTATTTTAAAGTTGGCTTTATTTGTTATCAATTTAAGTAAAGGAGTGAGATTTCGTTTGCTTACAACGGCATTCCACTAGGGCTCATCCTTGCTAAAGCTACTAAAAATCACTTTGAAAATTGAAGGGAATTATTCATCACAAATGGATAGTGCAGCTATAGTTTTGCACTTAATTGATTTTCTCTTTTACACCCTTAAATAATGAACGAAAAGGAAAATAAGTAATTTTCACCTAAAGGAGAAAATAATAAAAATAATCTCTAACCGTACGCTGCAGAAAAGTGCTACCTTTATGAGACAAATTATCGTAATTCTCTTGTTTCAGAAGACAAGTTACTTTTTTTATGATTGAAGTGCCAAAGTAGTCCCTTAACTATTACATAAGGCCATTTTAGTCCCAAAATATATAAAAATGCCAAAGTAGTCCCCATGCTCTTTGAATTGGGCTGGGTAACTCCTTTGTGGGAACTATTTCAGCCCATAATAAAAAAATTTGGGGATTAAATTAGCACTTTTCTAGACTTTGCGACTAAAATGACACCTTGCAAAAAATTAAGGGACTATTTTGACACTTTTCTCCTTTCTTTATGCAACTGTCCCAGGGAAATGTACTTGTGTAAGAATTTGTACTTCTATAACTATTTGTGCTTGTTTAGAAAATCCGAAGCAACTGGAAAAGCCATCGTGATTTGGCTTTATGCAAACAATGGCAAACTTCTTTAACTCTCAAAGAAATGAATTAAATTGATAACTGAATAATTAGGTGCAATCCATTATTATCATCCCTTTTTAGGTTGAGTGCATTTTCTTGCGTGTGAAAGAGTTACATCTGTTTACAGGTCTATTTAGGAGTGAGGTTGTTTTGCGTTTTACTTCATTTTCTTACTGAATTGCACTCATTTATTTAATTTTATTTCCTCTCTTCTGTACATTTTATTTTGGCAGCTAATGTCTTTGGCGGATCTAGAGTTTGATTACATTAACCCATACGATTCATCTTCAAGTATAAATGCAGTGATTTTACCAGAGTTTGTGCTGCAAGGAATCTTATGTTTGCTCTTTCTGGTATCGGGCCATTGGATGATGTTTCTTTTAGCTGCTCCAATGCTCTATTACAATGTGAGATTGTAAGTTTACAGTTTTTTAATTTTGGAAGATTTACATACTTACCACTCAATTCCCATGTATTTACTTGTTTAACACCTTAACTTCAATTTTTACATATATGCCACATTATCTATGCATGTAAAGGTGTATTCGACTTTTTAGATGTCAAATATTGGCATCTTTGATGTGATATAAAAGAATTGAGTGATTTATTTGTAAAATGTAAAGTTTAGGCGTTAGATATCTAAATACATAGGAATTGAGTGGTGTGTATGTACATGCCCCTTTAATTTTATGTGGTTTGTTTGTTGACCTGGAATAACATAAATTTTCGAGTATATCACTTATATGCCACATTTTCCTTTGTTTTCAACTTCATCAGTACTGCTAGAAATTGAAAGTTTTTTCAAGTATTTTAAGATATCCCAGCATAATTTTTGTGAAGGGATTCTCCTTCAGCCAGCTCTGCCATTCAGCCTGTGTGTTGTCTGGCCCGCATGTGCTAGATCTTCGCTAGCCAGTACCTGTTGGGTTTTCATCACCAGGACTTCTGCCATCTTCCCATTGTCTTCTGATGCCTTCTTGTTGATTAGTGGGATTCTTATTACCTACTCATCAATTCATGGGCTATTATAATTACTTTGTAGTTGATTCTATTCCTTGATTTCATGTTTTTTTCCATTAGATACTTATGATTGTAGTCTTCTTTCCAATTCTTATCAGGGCTTTAGGCTTTTTTTCTTCATATTCTCAAAGATGCAGACTTTATCACTACATTACAATAATCTTATGACCTTAATTATTTCATTCTTTTCCTTTCACCTATATCTCCCATAACTACAGCCTTTATCGATCCAGTTTTATTTCTATTATTTACTGCCACAAAATGAACTCTAAAATATATGGGATTGATTATCTTTAAACCTTTGCTTCAGTCACTAAAATGAACGCTGTTCAAGTTCTTTTTATCCGAAGTAGCTAATATGGATTGGAAGATATAATAATTCAATGTGAAAAATGCCTTTTTATGCTGATCTAGAGGAGAAAGTATTGAAAGTCCCATTAGGATTTGACTCAAATAAAAACTAAAAATAAAGTATGCATTTGTTAAAAGACATTATATGGGTTGAAACAATCTCCAACATGATGTGATTCGAAAGGGTCTCCAAGATAATACTCAACATGAGGTACACATTATGAGATCATATATTTTTTTGAGGGAAGTTTGCTAGTTTATGCTTATGGCATTAGCATGACATGTAGTGATTTTTGAATGAATGAAGGCTTAAAAGAAAAGACTGCTGTGTTAATTTGAAGCCAGAGATTTTGTCAGTGTTGAAATGCTTTGTTAACATTAAGGTTGTACACTTTCAGAGCAGGTAAGTCGGTATGCTTAACTATTGAGAGCTTCATGGAATTCAATCATAAAATCTATGATGCTATATATGACAATAATGTAGAAAATCTCCTATCTATGATTTGTGGGATGATTTTCCTACCCATCGCATCAGAACTATGATTATCCATGCTGTCAAATTTTAAGTTAATTCATGCACAATTTTAAAGAGCCACTTCTTAAGAATATTTGAAGAGAATACATAATAGTGGAATTCTATCAAAAAAGGGGTAGGATTTCGTTCTTGAAGCATACATAAATGAGGATTGTGTGGGTTTTATGGTTGACAGGTCAACTTTAGGAAATTGCATATTGTTAGGGGGCAACCTTGTGACTTGGGGAAGTAAAAATAAAGGATATTGCATATTGTTAGGAGGCAACCTCGTGACTTGGGAAAGGAAAATAAAATATGATAACAAGATTTTGTTTAAAAGTTAAATTTAGATACATGTCATTAGGAATCTACAAATTGTTATGGTTAGAAATTAAGTTGGACTTTGAATGAAAAGATCATATGAGACTCTATTGTGAATTTGTGATAAAAAGTTTATCATCAATATTGCATATAATCTTGCACAACTTAGTCATAGAAAGCCTATTGAAGTTAATATTTTATTTTTAAAGGAAAAGCTTGACAGTGGTCTAATATGTACTTCATTTATAATTATAAGTGGAAAGTTTGTTGACATTCTCATTAAATGATTATCGGGGATAATATTTACTAAATCATGAAGCACATTTGTAATGGATGTCATCCATTCATTTGCTTTCGGGGGAGTGAAATACCAACATGATTTTAATCTTGTGATCCGTCCATAGCTAGCTTCTCTTTCCAAAAAACATTTCGTCCAAGGAATTTGCCCTCCAACTAACGTGTTTAGGAATTCAACTAAGTTGAAAATCCACCCCGTACATCTTCTATTTCCATTGACATGGGGACTAGGATTTTTGTCTTCATCCATTCCTTTTTCATTGCCACCTCAATTATTCAATAAATTCTTATTGCGTACTCTACAATTTGTGGACTGCTGTAATGATTTTGTAATTAATTCTATTATTTGATTTCAAGTATTTTTCGTCAGATACTTCTTAGATTTGTTAAATTGTATACGTTTTGAAATATATTTAACTAATTTTCTTCAATTCCTGTCAGTTTTGAATTATTGTTATTGCTCTCGTTGATATATTATTTTAGAAAACAATATTTCTTACTTAGCACGGTTGATGGCTTTCTTGGAGTTTTGAATGTCCAAGGTATTGCTCATGCCACTGATATATTTTTCTAAGCATATTAAACAGAGAGAGAGAGAGAGAGAGGGAGAGAGTTGGGATCAGTTTTCATTTTTGTTCTTACTTTTCTTTTCGAAAATATGTTTGTTTCGCGTACTAATTTGCATGTTTTTTTAAAAATAAATCATTTTTTTAATTGCTCAAAAATACTTTTTAGATGTTTTGAGTGTTTTGAGAAAAACTATTTGCACCATTTTCTCCTCAAAATAAAATATAAACAAAATAAAATTAAAAAATTAAAAAAATAAAAATGATCTCAAAATGCCATTAAAATTCAAAATAGTTAAAAACCTGACAAAGTAATTGGAGATTTTTTTCGCCTTGTTTCCGTAGCATCTGTTGGAGCGAGATACTTTCATCAAGAAATCAAATAATTCAAAAGTGGATGGAGTTTGGTTGTCATGCATTCCGCCAAATGGGCATTGATATTGAAATTAACTCAAACCATAATAGAACGTTGAAATATTATTGCATAAATTCAACGGGTACAACGAAGACTCGTCACAACAGGAAAGAAACTACAAACAAACACAAAAGAGCAGGCCAATGGCATGGCTAGGTGGCTGGATAGTAGTTGAATGGGCTTGTTGGATGCTGCGAGTACGGGGGCCGGAAGACAGAACCGAGAGCCGGCTGCAGCAGGGGTAATGGCGGCGGCGGCGGCTGGCTGGAAGACCGAAGACAGGTGGCAGCAGGCTTGGATGTCAGAGAAGTGTTACAGCAGTAGGTGGGGTTCTCGTTTGGCCTGTGGCAGCAGCATGGAAAGGGGCTTAGGACTGGTGGCAGGAAAGCAGAGGAAGGGAGTTGAAAGGATAAATATCTCGGCGGGGTCGAGCAACAGCCGGAGCTCCACCCGAAATCTTGGAGACGGTCACCACTTTGGACAACTTACAATCATAGCACCTCTTCGTCGAATACAGCTCTCATAAGGGAGAAGCGCCTCAAAGGCAGAAAACTGAAATATGAAATATTAAAAAACTTACCAGAAGCAAGAAAAAACAGCATATATATATATATATGCTAGGATAGGAAGGGAGGCCATTCCTCTTTGGGTGGCAAATAGAAAAGGCAGGGAGGGACTGGTGGTAACGAAGAAGGCAAGTATCAAAATCAGAAGAGAAAGGAGGAGCCGTAGGATAAGAACAGGTCTGCCCTATCCGACTCAATAGATTGGACGGCCGCTGGACTGGCTCTTTGCTGAACTGCACAGTTCAACCCTCCTTCGGGTCTGGCATTTGAGAGCCCCTCGTTCGCCCTTTGTTTGCATGTGAGAGCCCCACGTCAGGCACTTTCTGCAAATCAGGCTTTCAAAGAGATGAAAATTTAATTTATTGAGCATCTTCTAGTGATGGTCATTTGCAATCATTTTTTTATTTTAACTCTAATAATAAGTTTTTGTATACAAGATTCTAAAAAGAATAATTATTGAATTTAACATGCGGCTGAAGCTTGGCTGATATAAAATTTTTTTTATGAGATGGTTTTTGAAAACGACTTATTCTTTTTGCATCTTCTCATATTGGAATACATGAATTAATATTACCAGGTTTATCTGTGTACAAAGGACATCCAAGTTGAGGCGTCCATATCTTTCATTCCAATTGTTAAATTTTTGCTGTGTGCTGAATTAATATTCTTTTCTTGCAATCCATGTTGTAGTTTCTCTCTACGCAGTGTCAAAATTAGGATTTAAAGTGAGTGGGGATAGAAGGGCTTGCCCATATATGACCATCAAAGAGTTTATAATATACATAATTGTAGGAGATTTTAAGAGCAAAACTTTCATATTATGCTGATTACGCTAAATTTTTCTCAGATATAATAAGGGTAGAGCCGCTGACTACTTTTTTTGATTCCACCAGATTCTGCATCAAATAAAAGGAGGAAGATTTAAATACATACCTCTCAATTCTTATGTATTTACATATCTAACACGACATATCTAACACGTAAACTTCAAATTTTACATACATACCATCTTACTTAATCATAACTCGGTGTATTTCACTTTTTAAAAGTTAAAATGATGGCATTTTTTATGTAATGTGAAATATTTGGGTGTTATAAAATGTGTTAGATATATGTTTGTAAGTGCCCCATAAAACAAATACTGCATGCATAATTCATTGATAAAATGGTCTCATATGAATGGCTGTTTACTTTCAGATACCAGCGGCGCAAGCATCTAGTAGACGTAACTGAGATCTTTAATCAGCTCAACAACGAGAAGAAGTGCCGTCTCATCAAGCTTATCTATCTTGTCGTCCTTCTTTTTCTATCTTTATTCTGGTAGATATATGCTCAATTTATTTTTGGGAAGTTTACATGCGTACCACACAATTTTTATGAATTTTACATATCTAACGTCTGAAGTTTGATATAGAATTTGTAACACCTTAGTATCATGAATCTATATGTAGAAAGGTGTATTTGACTTTTAAAAAAGTAATAAAAGTGATTTTTGATATGCTGTTAAAGATTTGAGTATTGTGAATGTAAATACTAAAGTTTAGGTTTCAGATATGTAAATACATGAGAATTCTGTGGTATGAATGTAAATGCTACTTTATTTTTTTGTAATATTGAACATTTTCCAAGATTGAGCTAATATGAGCTTTATTGTATTGACACGCAGTATGATATGGAGCCTGTTGGAGGATGTTTAGTTGTGAATGTTGATACCATGGATGATTTATTACACCCATAAATGGTGAGTGCCTTTTGATTGAACTAATTTTTACTCAGCATGGCTTTTATGTGAATGGAATTAATTTGAAGGAGACAAATTTTATTATTATTTATTATTTCTTTTAAGGAGGCCATAAGTTGTTTGTTTAGATGGTTTCTTCTTTCTGCTGCTCATTAATTATCATCAAATTATTATTAGCCCTTCTTTTTTGTGTAGGCTAGGGACTGTTTGGGGCAGCTGCAACTTATTGAATAATCTGCTAATAACCAGTTTATCTTGATAATCTGCTGATCAGCAGCTTATCCGGATAAGCTGGTTGACTGTTTGGGAAAGCTGTTTGAAAACAACTGATTTGTAGCTGTTTGTGGATAAATAACCATTCTGTCATTGTTAAGTAATGTTGTTTGCAACAAAACTGTTTGGGGCAACTGTTAAGACTCGCCTTTCTCCGTTTTTTTCTTCCTGGCGTTGTTACATGAAATGTTAACTCAATTTTGTTCAACTTTTAGCAGTGCTATTTTTTGTTCAACTTTTAGCAGTGATATTCATGCTATTTGTTGTATGTACAATTCATAAATCATATAATTCTAATGTTCACTTTCTCATACTTAGTACATGTTATTCCCACCATCTCTAAAATCTAATCATTCTTAACCTTTTATTGTCTTAATTTTTCACATTTTCTTCTTTACACTCACATTTACTATAGTTCTATGTGAATTCTGGAAATTTCAGTGAGAAAAAAAGAAGAAACTTGGGTTAAAAAATCTCAAATCAATAATTCTCAATTCATAACTAGTTGCATTTCATTTAATTTCCCCTCTTTTTCTTCCATTCTAAAGTCTAAACAAAGCCTGAATGTACAAATCAATCCAACTCATCATCCAAATGCTTTGAAAATTGTGTCAATCATGCATTCTTCTTTGACTTATTGGCGGTTTGGAATGCTTTTTCTGCCAAAATCGAAGACATTCACTGAATTTTTCTGTTAATTATTGTTCTTGAAGCAGGCTTGTTAAAGCTATACATATAAAATTTTCCAAACAGTGTTGGAAGGAGAAGCCATAGTGAGAGGAGCTATGAAGAGAGCAGAATTCTGGGTTTCTTTGCAGTTAGCTTTGTTGAACTGCTGACAGAGTTGTTAACAATTGCCTTACATTAATGTCTGAATAGTCCTTGTTAGCAGGCTATAAGAATTTGTATTCTTTATTTAAAAGAAGATAAATGACTCCTGAATTTTCTATTATTATTATTATTATTATTATTATTATTTTGTGCTATATTCCTTGTACTGGAAAATATGTTGTTTGTTTTATAAAACTTGTTCTTGTTTTGCTTCTTTTGATGCAAAAACTAGTGCATTAGGACTCCAATCGCTGCCTCTCACACGTACAATCTGGACTACATTGGTAAAAAAAACTAACTAATTTAATACACGGTGGAACCAGACTATACACGTGGCAGACAGTAATTGGACTTGTACGGTTATTTTGTTTATGACAATTTAAAATTCAAAACATATATTTTTATGTAAAAATTGAATTATTTGTTATGTTATTTAAGAAACTCTGCAATTTTGGATTCATCATAAATATTTGTTGATGTTATCTCTCATTATTGAGATGACTGAGTTTTATTATAAGAAAAAATGAGATGTTATTCAGATTATATTAATTTTAATGGCTAGAAATGCAAAATTTTTATGTCATCAGCTATATTATTTATTAAAAATAGTCTTTTCTAATTGATATTAGTACTTCAATTATACTGTTAAGTTTCAAATGATTTGCATGCATCAGAATTCATATGCATTTGCATATCTAACATAAATGCATTTCACCTTACATATGCCTTACATATGCATGAAGGTGTATTTAACTATGTGAAAGTTAAAATGATAATGTTATTTTTAGATGTGATGAGAAAAATTTGGGTTGAAAAAATGTAAAAGTTAAATTTTAGTTGTTATATATGTAAATAGATAGGAACTGGGTGCTATGTTTGTAAATGCCCCAAAATTTGTTTGGTTCTCACCGATGGTAAAATCATCAAATGTTTAATTTTTTTTAAGTATTCTGTAAGTAAATATATTCAGATAAAATTATAAAATTATCTAAATTATATAAAAAATTATTAAATTTATTATTATTATAACGAAATCTCAAATCTTATGAAATTAGGCTTTGTTTGAAGGAAAAACATTTTGTCATGATGTCCGCATGTCTAGACAACTAATCATTGACGGTCATGTTGTCTGCTAATGAAGTGTATGATGATGTGGCCGCTGATGATTGGCCGTTCAAATGAAAAAATTTCTCGTGTTTGAAAGGGTTTTGATTCTTTCTTAAAACGGCAAAGAGAAATATTGCAAGATACTCTTATTTATGAAAGTGCTGACGCAGCCCATGCACCAATTTTATCACAACATGCCTTCATAAGTGTTCGCTCTTTATGCTTTGAGATCTCAAAAGAACGATGTATAAACGATTGTCGAACACAACACGACTTATAAATTCGACACATTTATGTAAAAATTTTCAAATGAGCAAAATTTTGAGTCTGCTTCAATCAAAATGATTACACTAATTAGTTATATATATGACTTATATATAAATGATAGGATTTTTTGATAGAAGTAGGAGAAGCATTAAAGTCACCACTAAGGTATGATTAATGGTTTGCAAAGTTGTGCTTATAGGAGGGCGTCGGCAATGATGCATGTCCGCAATGGTGATGCCGGCTATAGCATCTATCTTATTGGTGAAAATTCACGTTGTTGTTGTTGATGATAGACAGTATTAGCCCTGTTGGTGACTGTAAGTATCGTTGTTATTGGTGATACTGAGGATAACATTTGATGATGATGATGATTGTTGATGTTGATATTGATGGTAAATGTTGATATAAATGTTGATTTTGGGTGTTGACTTTTTTTTTAACAATCATTAGGGTTGTTGGATGTTAATCTCAACTTCAATGATAATAATGAGCATCAACATTAATGTTGATAACGGATATTAACATTATTAGTGACATTATGCATCCCTTTGGTGTTAATGGTGTGCATCAATCGTTCTACTAATAACAGGTGTCATAGTTGGCATCAATGGTGGTGTTGCCTTCGTCACTAATATGAGCATCAAAATTGTTGATGATAGTGCACTTTAGCAAAGATATTGATGAGTGTCAGAATTGATGATGATGATGTGTCACCCTTTGTCGTTAAGATGATCTATAGGATTAATGTTGATGGTGGGACATCCGAATCAGATTGATAACAAGATTCAGGATTATTGATAGAATATTTTATACAAACTTTTTTTAGTTTGGTTTGATAGATTTCAGATCACTTTTTTTAGCATTAGTTATCAATGAATTTTTGTAGGAAATGTATATCAAAATTTTTGAAAAAAATGGTTAGCATCTCAACGATAAAATTTATTTTGTATTAAAAAAATTCAGTAACTAAGAAATCTTGAGCTTTAACTCAATATAATTTTTCAGCCCACACACATAGAACTGTAAGAGAACTGGATTTTTTACATGAAAAAATCCTTGTAAGGGAAAAAGTTATAAATATAAATGTACGAGGAAACAAAATTTTTTTCATGAAAAAGCCCTATAAAGGAAAAAAATACGGGGTCTAACATAATAAAAGTAATCCACTATGAAAATAAAAGAATTGATGTATGAAAGGATCACGATAGCACGAATCTCGAAGAAAAATGGAGACACAGATAGGAGGGGCCCACAGTCAAGATATACAAAGATTCTATCAAACACTGATTTACTTATTGGAGCAAAAATTAATATTTAGTCAAGAGAGAAGTATCTCAACGTTCCGATAAGTCACTCTCCTCAGTGGTCAAGTCGACCAACATAACAAGCTAGACCAAAAGTAGCTGGGTACATGGTCGAATGAAGGGCAGTTGTACATCTAACTGTATGCAGGATGGTTCTGCATAAGGCTAAATGAAAGACCGCCCATCATCGAGCAAATGAGGAAGACATGTCGAAGACTGAGGAAAGGTCATAAATAAACTCGATCGAGGAGTCTTCACATCATCAACACACGACTCGGCCCGTCATGACCAAACAGTTGAGCATGTGCTAACAACTGAAAGTCATCATAATAAGCCAAGAAATTTAATATTATTGTATTTACACAAATTATATACTTTGGTATCTTCTATACCTATAAATAAGAGTTCATTTTATAAAAAAGGCTTCAGATGCTCTCATTTTCTATTGTTCACCTCTCTCTCTCTCACTCCATTCTCCTCATATGTTCTATTCCTTGGGTGCAATTCCCGGGACACTTTAGAATTCAATGTCCTAAAAGGTGTGGTTATCGTGAAAATATGCCATCAACAAGAAGAGGAGCACAACACAGAGAAAAGACTATCGTTAAAATAGAAGCACGAAACCAAGCAGTCGGTGTAGATGGTAGAAGGGAGATTGTGTGACAACAACTAATGGAGATGAAATAACAACTGATGTTAAAAAAGAGAGAGAGAAGATGATAGACACTTTTCAAGAAGCACTGGTCGGAGGAAGTAAAAACCCATAGAGAGAAAACTCACGGGATGGAATAGCGACCAATGATAGGCGAGATGAAATGGTACCCAAGGTTCAAAAATTCGAACCAATAGAAGAAAGGGGTGAGGCTTCACATTACCAAGATAGTGTTAGATCAGCCCCAATTGAAAGAAATTTTCTATTGTTCACCTCTCCTACCTCTCTCACTCCCTTCTCCTAGTATGCTCTATTCCTTGAGTGTGAATCACTGGACACTTTAGGACTCAACAACAAAGATTCATTATTCTCTTAAATTAGGGAAGATTATATTATAACAACTGTCAATTATTGATATATAATAGTAGTTTGGCTATAACTATCATAATTGGGATACAAAAATTGAAATTGGTGGATATAATATCAATAATGGACTACAAAAGTTGTAATTGGTGGCTACAATAGTCGTAGTTGGCAACAATAATTACTAGTGGTAGTTGACTATGACTGGTGGTTGCTAATTAAAAATTTTGCTCTAGTTGTCAGCTCACTTCTTACTTTCCCATTCCCTTAATGGGGGGCCTATTTATAATTTTTGAGAGGGGCATTTCAGTAAAATTAGCTAGGATCTCAAACTTTTCATCAAATGGTCCAAAATAGTTCCCTTGATCATATTTTTTTTTTGTTTTTGTATTTAAGTACCTTATGACCTTAAAATTGGATGATCTTGGGCTCATGGATTTTTATCATCGAGCCACTTAATTTTGACTTGAAGCACGCTAAATTTAGAGATTATATAGCCTTCCAATTGTTGCAATAAATGTTTTGACAACAGTTCAAGTGTTTCATATGGGCTTATTTGGACTCAAATTTGATCAATTTTAGTGTCATTGGGTATGTCATGTCGAGATGATCAATTTGACTATAACCTTATTGAAATTAAGGCACGAGTGATCTTGAATTTGAATTTGGATTGTTTCTTGCTCAACATGCAACGAGATTCATGTCCGATGATAAAAATTTCTTGATGACACATCAAAATTAATTGTCTATGTTACCCTCAATAAATTTTAAATATTACATAAAAAAATATATAACAATATAATATTAAAAACTTGAATATATATATAAAATATACCCACACACCGCAAAAAAGAAATAATTACAAAATTATATTAAAAAATATAAATTAAAAATATTCTCAATTTTACTCCTTTCTTTATTTATCTTTATCCTTTTTCACTTCTTATTTTTTAGTTTCTCCCCCCCTCTATACTTAACTAAATATAGTAGTTAAATGAATACCATAAGAAGAAGGAGCAACACAAGTTTTTGAATCTTTTATTATTGCTTGTGTATTGCTTCTATTTTAGCATGCATTCATGCGAGCATTCAAATCTTGAATTATTGCAGTCATTTGTTGTCTTTCTGTCTTCTTAATTGTATAATTCACATAAATCCTTATTGCCACAAAATTTGATTGCTAAGATGTACTTGAGGACCACCCTCAAGCAATTATCAAACTCTTTATCTCTCTTAGGAGCAAATGCTCATTCTACATAAGATTAGTGGCACTAATAGTTATATATAATATAAATTAATAAAATTTATAGATTTGGTATATTTGCACATAAATATATATGGCATAATATTTATTATCAATGATATGTTGGCATTTCTGATTTTGATGAGTATGTAGACCTAGCTCCACCATGTTAGGGTTTCTTTTTAGCATCTCCTTTTATAAAAGTATCTTTAAAGTTAAACATACATATATGAAATTCGTTTATTGATAATTTTCATCTAGATAATAGTCTATTATATATGCTTCTATGATCATTGATTTTTTTATATTCACATGTTGTAATTATTTTAAATATTAATCTCTTTATTATACATTTATTACAATAAACTATCAAACTATTTACATCAATTTATACAAGTTAATTTTTCTAATTACATTTTAGTAACCTTAAGATCACATATATGCTTCTTAATTAATTACATGCATGTATAAAAATAAAATATTTTTAAGAAAAAAACATAGTTTCTATCACCATATATTATGTAGTAAGAGGCATCTCCATATCTTATGTACTAAGGGGTGTCATTTTATAAGGAGATTCAATAGGGCAAATTTGAGAGGAATAGAAAAATAAAGAAGTAGAGAAAAACAAACACTAAAAGAACCAATTATCCGAGAATGGATATAGTAGTTTATTCTATAGGAAAGACTCTCCTATACATTTATAATTCATATAAAGGAGTCTGATAGATTATATGATTATTTCTCATTTAATGGGAACATTATAATTATTTATGAGTCATTACACTTATACATTTTACGGTGAACCAAACAACTCGAAAGTATAGATTATATGATTATTTCTCATTAATGGGAACATTATAATTATTTATGAGTCATTACACTTATACATTTTACGGTGAACCAAACAACTCGAAAGTATTTAAAATATTTTGTAATATATTATAGTACTCTGCAAAATTTTTTTATATTGTATTTCATTTTTAGCAAACCAAACTGCCCCTTAGACTATACACACACAAGATTGTATTATATTTGATTTCTTAAGTAAACTTGTGAACTTTCTCATGCCACACACACACACACACACACACACACACAATTTCTTGAATTTGGGCTCTTATGTCTTTTGAAATGATATTTTGGCGTCATTTTTGTAATTTTTATTTGCCGAGTTAAATGAAAAATGATCTTATTTTCCAAATAAAATGTTCATTTAGTCTATAACCACATAAGGTTGGAAGGATGTTTGATCAATTCAATAATAATATTATGAAATTCTAATTTATGTACTTTATTAATTTAAGTTCATTTGGATTTAGATGAAGCTATTCTTGATATCGTTGGGTTCATCTCCTTAAGGTGCTTATTTTGGCAATAAGCACATATCATTAAAATGACATTTGATCACTTAACTGAACTTGTGAACTTTTTAACTATACTTCACCTACAATCTCATTTATGCCGACTCTGACTCATATCAAGATGTTCTTGGTATCGTTAAGTTTGTCACATTGACATGTTTAGATAACTTTTTTCGTTTTTTGCTATAAGGTTGTTAAAGAAAATTAAGTTCAAATGATTTTGGATTCAATTCTAATAATTTTGAATTTAAATACACGGATGCTTTGAAATTTGAAACTTATATCAAAATTATTGTGTTCAATAAGATGAATTTTGTGATGACAAATCAAATGCTATACATTTGTTCAGCATTCTAAACTCTTAATAAGACAATAAATATTGATTACAAGACATGAATTAATCCTGCAAAACCTTGAGGTGATATTTGCAGAAGATCATATCTATTCTGGTTTTAATTCTCTTCGAAGTCATGCATAATTTCTGATCAACACAAGTCTATTTTCTCACTTTCTCTGCATGACTGGCTGTGATATAATGATTCAGATTTTGGAACTAGATGAATATGCTTTAATTCTACCATAATCGTACTGGTTTTATAAAGTAATAACGGGCATAAAAAAACAAACAATTTCAGCTGTCTTTAACTGTGAGAAGTTGAATCAAACTTCATATAAACCATCTACGTAATTGTATGTTTTCCTTTAGAACTGGTTAACATTTCCTTATATAAAACATCTAATTTCTTCTTGATCTCCCTAAAAAGCAAGACTTCCACCTCATTTACGGTAAATAATTAGAAATCATTTCCTTTGAAGATGAGACCATCTGCTCAAATATTTTTTGATGTTGGAAGACACTTCAATTGCCAACTGCTTCATGTTAAATGATATCATTGCTATATATCTTGGCTTCAGATTTGGGAAAGCAATTGTTAATCATTTTTCTTACATAAAAGAGAGAAAAATCATGTTATTTGAAAATTTTGAATTACTGGACTCAAGTAGCCTATAATACACATCTTCATGCTCCAATAACATTGTTATAAATATTTTGCTTGTTTGTAGGACATATACATGATCCAAAAGAAGGGAAAATCAACATATGAATTTTAAACTTTTATCAGTCATTGCACATTTTCTTTCTTTTTCGCGACATCATCAGATTCTTCATTTTATTTCCAACCAATATGTTATGCATTCGAGCACATGTTTTCTTTCTTATTTTGATTTCTCACCCCTTTATTTAAGCTCACAAAAAAAATAAGTTGCAGGATGTAATACACATTTTGTATGAATAACTACAATAATATCATTTAACATAAAATGAAAGAAGCATATATTTATCACAATTGGTTGGGCAACGAGTAGTAAAATTAAATTCTTAAAGGGTAAGGTAAGTATAGCCTGAATTTATTTCATTTCTATACTTCTCATTCTTAATGATGTACTTGTAAACATTAACATACAAGTGAAGTGGACATTGAATATGATGCCAAAGACTATATATATAGAAGATTTGATGCGTTGTGCACAGATAAATATGTTGATTACAAGTTAGATGAAACTTGTACTTGTAACACTTGTATGTCTTTAAGCCATATGGTTTCAAAGAAATGATTTTTGGTTAAATATAATTTGATATTTTTCATTAGTAGTAATTGTGGTTAGTTGACTCCAATTAAAGAGTCAATTGGGATTTAAATGCAAATTATTATAAGATGATGTTTTTGATATGTTTGGAGATGACTCATGCATTCATTATAAGTTAGTTAATATAGAATCATAAGGTTGGTAGCTAAAGAAAATCAAACATTACATATAATTTAGAATCATAATGTTGGTACCCAAAGAAAATCAAACCCCGGTGGGGTATTTATAGTCGGGAAAGAAGAATAGCTTGCCTCGGAGGCGACCGGCGGTGAGGCCCGGGCCGAGAGAATGCCGTGTGAGGGAAAGGGGAAGGTAGAGGACGCACGAGTGAGTGCGAGGACGAAAGTTAGTTGATAATTAAGAATTATATTGCTCTCAAAATAAAATAAGAATCAAAGCATTAAGTAATTTATACAGATAAAATCCGTATCCAAATTATTGGGAAGTTATCACAATCAAAATTGTCCCAAAATATAAATGTTTTAGTAGTGTATGAATTGTACATATACCTTGAGAAAGCAAATCTAATAACTATTATAGCTCCACTGATTTAATAAACCTTTTGTATTTATATATCCAATATCTAAATTTCATTTTATGCATGAAAATATGTATTTAGTTTTGTTTTAAGTTTAATGTTATATGCAGCAATTGTATATATTTTAAATTCATTATTAATTTTTTTTCTCATTTAAATAACATTTATCAGTTTTCAGAAAAAAAATAAAATAAATAATAAACCAAATATAACATGCCATAATCAACTCATGGAGAATTTAATGAAAATAAAAAATAGGAGTTAGAATTTTTGTTGTGTTTTTGAAATTTCTAATATTATATTATAAATAAAAAAAATTAAAGTTAATTTCATAAATAGAAAAAAAAAATTAAAAATTATACAAATAATTGACAGGCTTATATTAAGATAACCCCCGACTATACTTAATACTCAACCCTCCCATATGCCAAAAACTCTAGACAATCTATATATATCCTCCCAATTCCACCCAATATATTTCCCTCTCTTCTTAATCTCATTTTTTAACATTTTTAAATGTCGAATTAAAAAATCTAATTAAAAATAAAACTAAGTAAAAATCATAAACATAAACTCAAAACTCTTAAATGAATCTCCCCTATAGCTCTAAGAGAGAGAAAACTTAAAACTTGATGGATTCCCATTACTGATATAATCATATTTTTCTAATTATGATTAGCAGTCATCCTCTAAAATTGATTCATCTCTCTCTCTCTCTCTCAAACACACACAGCTCATAGATAGTAATGAACGGCTGCCTTAATTACATCTGCAAACAGAAGGTGACGGCCGTAAAGTCCCATACCCTTCACCTGTTTCTTCCCCCCTCTTCTTCTTAATGGCACAACTTGCCTCGAAAAAGAGCTAAGAATGCAGGTGTTGCTGCCCAATCCCCAAAAAAGTAAAAAAAAAACAACTTTTTTCTATAAAAAAACATTTTTTATATAAACCACAATCATGGATATCTTAAAATTTATACAAAATTTTATGTACAACGGAAATGTTTGCATTTCTTATTAATTTTGTATAAAAAACTCCTGATCTAAACTTTTCCACAAAAAATATGATCTAACACTATAAATCACGACAAATAAAAACAATATTCATTGTAACGCACTCAAAACTGAAACCCAAAAACCAAATTCCATCAACATAATTAGCACTAATGCAAGCATAACAATCTGTTAATACAAACAAAAGCTGAAAATTCTCATAAACAGCTCATTAATGTCTAACGTTTTTATGATCATATAGCTCGCTGCAAGTACGTGAAAGATAATGATGATGAACATCTAACCTGTGTAGCAATTATGGAACAAATGGATTATTAATGTTGTCCTCTTTCTTGCTTATCCTTTGCTTCAAAGTCTCGAAAGCAGCAGCAGAAAGAAACCGATAGAGAACTCACTGCAACAAGAAGCTTCTCTCATGGACTCTGCCACCTCAAATTAAGCTACCTCATTCATTACCAAGCTTCCTTAAATCAGACATCCATCATTACTACTAGTAAAAATAGGAGGACAATAACAAAGCTAAAAAGTAGTAAAAATTAAGAACCCAACAAACCCAGAAAACAAAACAAAGAGAAGCTTAAGAAGAAGAATATAAGGAAAAAAAAAAAAAAAAAAAAAAAAAAAAAAAAAAACGTTTTTTTTTTTTTTAGAAAGATGGCCTTCCTCCTCCCGCAGCCCATCCATACGCATCCCCCGGCATCTGCACATTGTTCAATAGATTCGGCGGCAGGCCATGAAATAACCCCTGCGGTCCTCCCCCTCCCTCATCCCCGGCGATCCCATTCCCCCTCCTCCAACTCCCATCCCTTCGTCTTCCTCAAGCGGCAACCTTTCATACGCCGCGTTTCCAAACGATGCCGCCATTATAACCACCGGCCCCGAAGCTATCAAGGGCCCCACAACACTCCCCCCTACCACCTGCCCCTGCCCTCCCGCCAGATACACCGTCAGTCCCGCCCCGCCGCCGCCGGCGGTGCAGGCGGCGGCAGAAACGAACCCGAAAGCGATAGAATTTCGAACCGGCCGTGAAGTGTAACGACAGCGGTAGTCGAGCCGGGCTGCCGGAGCGTCACGTTAGTAACGGTGCCGCTGCCGCTGAGCACACAAACACCTCGCCGGCGGAACGATGCGAGGCTATCTACTATATCACAACCGCCGGCGATTTCCATAACGTGGGAACGGAGCGCGTTGGCGCTGTCGCGAGTGATTATTATTGGAGGCTTCGGTTTATTCTTAGATCCGGCAGGACGACCGCGAGGACGACGCATCATATCGCCGTCGCTACCGTTTACCTGCACGATTTCTTTGCCCTCACCGCCGCTGTGGTTGTTGGAGCTGTCTTCGTCGGCGTTCTCGCGTTTTTTACCGCGGAGGATTAAGTCATCGGCGTCTGATTTGGGGTGTTGGTGGAGTTGGGGAGAGAGGTGGTGGAGCTGGTGGTGGAAATCACGGGTGTGGAAAGATGGGGGGAGATGGTGGCCGTGTGCTGAGGCGGTGATCGGATCCATGGAGAGGATCCAATTGCAGATGCGGGAAAGATGAAAGTTGGGAAAAAAAGGAGACGACTTTGAGATGTTGGAGCTTTCCTGATGCGTTGTTAGCTTGTCTTCATCACCATGAAATGATAAAAATCTGATTTTGATGTAGAATTTGTGCGTCTCATTTCATGCTCAGAGCTCTCTTCTGATGGTTCTATTTGCCATAAGGCTTTCGAGAAGAAAGGGTTAGGTCAATGGATGAAGCTGTGGATTGTAAAGGGGAAGCGAAGAGAGAGAGAGATAGAAGGAGGGAGAGAGATTTAGGTTCTCCGTTCAAATAATCGGACAGAGTGCGCATGGGCGGTGGGTAGGCCCATGGCGGGCTCCACCATTCAGTTCATCCAACGCTTTTATCTCCCGCACGTTCTCCCCCCGCTTTTTTCTCTGCGTTATTGTCTTCAGCTTGCTCCAGCAGCATACAGCCCGGCCCGGCCTGTCCTTTCAATATGGCCCACAAGCCCGGGTTGTGGTTGACTAAAAAAAATGACCTCCTACTTTCTCTTAATTACTATTTCACCACTTCAGGCTGAAAAATTAACTGCATTGTAGTGTGGCACTCTCGTGGTAAATAGAAAAGAGTCGGGGCATTCACTTTAGTATTATTAGAAGCTGCTGGTGCGCATGTGGGCTGGCCGGGTCTCGCCCATCGATAAAATTTCCTGCGAGACGAGGGCCTGGGAGTGGGGGCAGGCTCGGATCTCGGAAGGGCCCATCAATGAAGCATGGCCCACAATAACTAAATTAATGACACGTGGAGGGTTGATGGCATCGAACAGGCAGCCATGTCCCCACACTTCTGGCCCGGTCTGGCCCGGCCCACGTCCGAGGTGACGTTTCCGCCGCGCGAAACACCCCCGAGGCCACGGCTTAGGGACCGCGAAGCCGCAGAAAGCCGCAGAGCCCGCATCGGCGGCCTGGTCAGTGGGACCCACGTGAACCGGGCGCCGATTGGGCGGGTTACGCTCCGCGTGGAACGCGGCCTCTTATTTAGTGCGCACACGTCAGCGAAACTCACGAGGAATCGGCGAGGAATTGGTCGACGCAAGTACGAGTGTGGAGCTGAAAGAGGATGAAGGTTTAGCCGCATTCATTGGCAACTACAGTTCATAACTGCAATTTTATTATTTATTTGTTTTATCTATAATTCGTTTTTTTCTTAGAATATCAAATAAAATAATCATTTTATATAATAAAAATAATAATAATAATAGTGCAGTGTAACATTGCATAGGGCTGAGCTTGTGGAGTAGGGTTTTGGCTGTTTGGAGGAAGAGGGAAGAGTGGCTCAAGGTTGGACTTGGAAAAAGGAAATGGGAGAGGTTGATGTTGACAGGGAGGAGATGCAGTGTGTCAGTTGTATCTAGAGGAGTATGTGGCCTACAAATTAGGCTAGTTCAAAGTCTTTGTGATTATATGCATCAAGTACTTCATAATTTATTGGTCTTTATTCATGCTCCATGGCAGAGTTCTTTTTGGTCAACTACAAAGAAATCTTTTTAGAGATGTTAGGGTGGAGATTTTTCCACACTAAAAGTTTTACAATAAGTCAGCTTATAATATGATATTAAAAATTACAACTTTGCTATGCCATTTATTTATATGTTTATTATATGAGGATGTTTAAGTTTTATTTATATGATGATGCCAAAAAAAGAAAAAGAAAACTATGAGTGGATCTCACATTTAATGTTTTATCTATCAATTATTACTATGTTGCTACATCTATGTATGCCTCTACCCTTCTCAATTAGAATATATATATATATATATATATGGATAATTAATATTTATTTTGATTAACATATGATTTTGACCTACAATTTGTCTGATAAGTTTAATCATTTTAAATTTTTTTAAAATATATTTTTTAATACTGATTACAAATTATTTTATGAAACTGACCAATTTGACATGATTGAAATCATTAAAATATTGCTGATATAATTGATAAAGCATGCCATAAGAAAATAATAAATTTACTGATAAAAAATTTTGTCGAAAATAAAGATAGATTCATAAAAGGAAATCAGCTTCTGTTGAAATAAAAAAAATTGATGGCAAATATATAAAAACTTTTTATGTATATTCTAATGAATAAATCAATCAATTTTGCCTCTCGATAAGTAACTTTTATATATATTTATCTCTGTTTATGATGAAAATTTTAAATTTTTCTTAAGAAATTGGGCATCATTCCGGTAAAAAACTAATCATCCTAATTGATATAAAAAGAATTTCTTAAGAAATTGCCTCTCGATATTCACATCATAACTTGTGACGCATTGCATCAAGTTTTAAATTTTAGTAAGTGAGATTATGATATTAAGCAGTCAAACACGTTAATTATCTATTATAATTCATTCTTCGTTAAACATTAAATATATGGTTAAAATTAACTATGAAATATAAAATTTATTATTAAACATAAAAGTATAAAAATTAAAATTTTCACATCTCCCTTTCATTAACTCACTCTCTTTCATTAACACCTTCTGTGATTAACTCTCTTCCTCTTCTTTTATCTCTTTCTTTTCATCTTTTACCAATTGCTATTACATCGCTTCCCTTTTTAATTGTATCACATTCATTTCAATGTTAAAATTTTTAAGTTATTGTAATTATCTATTATTTCATTATTTATTGTATTGTTTGAATAATGTGTATTGAAACATAAGCATCATAGGTGTTTTCCTAAAGATGTTTGAATTTGTATGTTATATGGAACTTGTAAACTCATTCTAGAAAATTAATGCATTAACACTCATATAACGCTCAATAAATAAAATTCTAAATATAATTTTTATACTTACATGTCCAACTATTCGCTTGGGCTTACTGGGTGCACTTGTATATATAGCTCTGCTATAATGGTGTGGCTCTCAAAAAATTTTTTCATTAAAATATCTTGTACTTATAAAAAAAATATAAAATATAACATTTGTATAAATTTTGGCTCATGACTCTCTATTTTGTGGTTAATGTGTGAAATTTAATTATTAGCATGAAGTGACCTACTCAAACTCTCATAATTAGAATCTTGATTTTATTTATTATACAATATTAAAAAAAAAAAATCATGCCATCTTAAGTTGTGCATAAATCCATTTAAATTGCCTCCAAAAATGACCTAGGTCTATAATAAGGCTTGTTGATGCCGAGCATAGAAGTCTAGGAACTACTAGCTAGGCTAAGACATCATTTATATTTAAACCCAACAATCTAAATTACTGATGTTGGCCTCTTTAGACTTGATTTTTATCTGATTCAATTATGCATTAAATATATCCTTTTCATGAAAACTTTTGAATTCATGGATATTAATATACAAGGATTTTTTAAACTCTTAAAAGTATTAAGTTAATAGAGATGGATGTGAGACAATAGTGGAGGAGGACAAGATGTAAGCTATGTCTACATTATATAGTAGTATATTTATAAGATGATGACAATGATAGAAAATATTGCTAAAATGATGTGATCTAAGTAATCTAGAGAATGGTATGGTGAACTGATAACTAGCGATGGTATGAAATGGGTGATAAGGATGCGCTAGTATTGTTCATGATCTGAATGAGAGAGATAGTATATTTAGTAGACCTCAAAATATTCTTTCCCCTATTACTTCTAGAGTAGATCATCCCGTGAGAAACACATAACCATCATCAAATACCATTTTTGAAAAAAAAAAAAAAAGTTAAAAAAGAATCAGCTCATCTATAATATTACATAAGTTTGATTATTAGAAAATATTGTGGACATCAGGAAGTCCATTTCAATAAGTTTGATTCATTTTTCAAGTTAAAAAGCGATCGAAGAGCTTTTCTATATCATTCACTCAAAATAAGCTATTTAAAACTCTTAAAAATTGAAGATCATACAACAAACTCTTAGAATAAATCCATATTGGTTGAAGGTTTGATAATTAGGCTTTCAAAATAGTTTTCTTATCTTGATTTCACAAATGAATCATCCTTTATCATTGTGTGGATTGCATTTTCATATCTAAGAATTTATCTATTTTATAAATCCATCATGTACTCTTTGGTATCTTTATTTATTGGTAGATTCATGTGATTGAAGATTCCCAATTCATTATTTATTTTAGTTGTGCTAGTTGGGGTCACGCCTTGGTGTCCCACTTAAAAATTTGCCCTTGATGTTTCTATTGGAAGATTTTTATGTATACTGTTCAAATATTTTTTATTTGCAAAAATACCATAACTTTTTAAATGAATTATGTTTATATGCAATAAACAAAATCATTAAAAAAATTTAATAAATCATTGATAATTAGAATTAATAGTTTTGTTACATTTCTTAAAATTTGGATCCTATTTTTGTAAATAGAAGTTTTGAGTGTTGTTTTTTAAGAAGTTAGAAAAAAAAAGATTGTTTTTCTCCCAACTAAAATCATTGAAAATGCAACATTAATTTATATCCCATTATATGCAAGTAATCTTAGCTAGTCTTCCAACTAAGACATTCTTAACAGTCCGTTTGGAGTAGCTTATTTGGTGCGGTGGCGTTTTGAAAATGCACCTAACCTGTTTGGATAAACTGCTTTTTGACAGCTTATGCGTTTTCAAAACGCTGAAAACAGCGTTTTAACACCGCACCTATCTAGTCGCGGTGGCAGCTTTCTGGCAGCGGTCTGACTTTTCCAAAAATATTAAAATTTGTAATAGTCATCTCACCTAATTTATCAACAGATTATTTTTAATCAGCTTATCATCAGATTATTCAATAAGCTACAACTGCCCCAAACAGACCCTTAATTCAAGATTTTAGATAAGTCATCAGTAGTGTGTATTTGCAATTAAAATAAATTTTTTCAAAATTAAAAAAAAAAAAAAAAAAAAAATTGCATATCCCACTGCTACGGTTGACCTCTAACTTTTGGACAAAATTTGTTGATTTCGATGATTGCAGATGTCAAAATTTTATGTTTACAATTTCTAACTTGAAAGATAAATTTTTGTTTTATTATGAAATTTAACATATTAAATAATGCAAACCACCTAATTTGGAATAATTCTTATTTTGTATGTACTGTTAGCTTCAAGTGAAGACATTTCTATAGTTTTTTTTTTGCATGAGATCTCATTAAAAATCTCTACGCTCAGACTTAAATTACTTAATTTAATAATAATTGTAATGTAGAAAGGTAGGAATAATCCAATGAATTTGTTTGTCTCTACTAAAGTAACAAATTTATGTTTCCATGGCAGCATTCATTGGTGTCCTTAGCATTAAGCTAACTACCTTTTTTTTCTATGCTGCATAAATGAGCGTATATTTTATTGTCATTGTTTTTGTTTATTCAAATCAATAGAATTTTTGTGAGTCTAAGTAAAAAGTGTGTTGGCGTTGATTATGAGGAGATCTGACGATTAAGGAGGAAATAGAATGACAAAGGAGAGCTCAATAATAAAAGATTATGAGACCTTATTTTTTGATCGAGTGAAGTTGTCTGAGCCGATAAGACTAAAACGGACAGAACCATGAGATAGGTCGAAGGTGACCGGAGGATAGAACAATGGTTCGATTTAGGGAAGGTTTGGTTCCTTAACATATCCAACTACCCCAAAGACATCCAGAGGTCCCTCATTAGGTGTTAAGGATTGATAGCCGAACCATATTAATCGATCGACTCATACTAACCAAACTTAGCAGGCCAAACTGATCCCAGCCAACCGAGCGGAATATCTTAGTCGATCGAGACAAATTAAATTGAGCTTAGTCGACCAACCCAAAGAGCAACGGATAATAAATTCATACATGTAAAATACAAAAAATACTCTCTACAACCCACTTTAAATTAAGCAAGGGCAAAAAAGTAACATTGTCACGTTATATTCTTCTTTCATATAAGTAGGGAGCTCATTTTAAGAATAAATCATGATTGATACTTTATTTTATTGTTCACTCATTTCTCTCTCTCTCTCTCTCTCTCCCTCTCTCCCTCTCTCCCTCCCCTCCCTCCCCTCCCTCTCTCCTTCCTTAAGCTATATTCCTTAGATGTGATTCATGAACAGATCTTGCTTCAACAATAAGATATTTAAGACTTAGTTTAATCTAACATGATAGTTTACATATGTAATAATCCAAATTTTATTGTTAATGGAAAATTATGATTCCGTGTTGATAAAGTAGTTCATCATTGTATGATCAAAGTAAGTTAAACCGGATCCGACGACTCTAGATAGGACATGTGTTAAAGAATTAACTCTGGCGAACGGAAAAGGCCTCCAGTCGACATCGAGCTTTACTGTCAACCTGAACCAAGAAAATCAACTGAAATAAGAAGATGAATGAATCGTCGGCCTAGGGGCGAGTGAAATGACGATCTGATCAATCGGAAAGGATTCAACCATAGTGCTGGTAATCGTGATGGTTACAACGAATGAAAAATATAGTAGATAATTTCAAAGACATTATTGATATTGCACAACGTAACTACTATTTATCATAACACAGAAATAGTAAAATGTAAACAATCCACTTTAGGGAAAATTGATAACACTAATCCCTAGAATTCTGATTCGCTCTCTCCTTCCTACACTCCATTCCTTAGGTGTGATCTAAGGACCAATTTGTATTCACAAATTTGATATTTGAAACTTAGACGGGTATAAATATATCAAATAATGATTGATATATTTGGTCACCATATTTTGATCCACTCTTTCGTTCACCCTCTAATATTTAAAAATGAATGTTAATATGAAATAATTCAATATTTATTTTATTGGGTGAATCTTTTTTATAACATTTTAATAATAATTTTTTACCTAAATATTGTGATTAACATTAATTTTAAACTTTAATTTTTGGCTTAATAGTTGAACATTTAATCCATAACACAGTCCATAAATGATGGTGAGGTTTATTTCCTTTTTTATTCCTTTCATCATTTTTATGATAAAGAGAAAAAAAATGGTTGCGAAACAAACAAAATTTTGTCATAATATTTAAGATATTAATGAGTAGAATAAACTTACTTTTGTGTGGTTGCTAGAATGCACAGTGGATGATGAAATTTAGCGAGATTATTATTATTATTATTTCCTTTGCAGAAAGGTGCATCCAATTGGTTGGAAAGAGAGATTTGATGTTTTAAGGCAAAATAATTATCATTAATTAAAATAAGATTATGAAAAAATTTACCCACCGGATATCTCCAAATATGGAAAAGAAACAAAGGATTAAGAGTGGACAAACTCCATTTTTATTCTTAGGAATGTAACAAGGGGATTTCTAAGAGAATTTAGTATAAAGAAGCTAGACATATCACAAGAATTCATTATGTACAAAATTTAATGTTCTTTAAGAGTTCATCATCATTAGATATGATAAATGAAGTTGTTGAAGTTATTAACACCTAAAGAATCACATAAATAAGTTAAAAGAAAGCAGGGTTGAATATTTATTTTGCATTATCAATCTGATTTGAAGGATCTCTTTGCTGACAGGATAACAACTTCTATAATGATGTTATCAATAAGAGAGATTTGAAATAATGATGGGTAAATCATAGTCAATTTCTAGAAAAAAAAGAAATAACCCCATTAACTTGGTTCATAATTTGATGTTGATAAACTTCAAGGACATTGGAGGAAGCAATTTTGATCAATCATGGTATGAGGCTCATCATATTTGAAGAAATATTATCAATCAATTGGGAATAGGGTTGAAAGGTTTGAGTTCAACTTGGAGAATGATAACAATTTAGAAAGAGGAAGAGTCTTAAAAAAAGTATTATCTGTCTTTTAATGGAGGCCCTCTTTGAGATATTTTTTTTTGCGATTTTGAATCAGATGTAAGCAAAAGATAATGAAAATAGAAGCAATATATCCTCTCAAATATCACTTAATGTGAAAGTTCTTCTCTGAAGAAGCAAGCTTTAATATAAGCCTAGCCATGTACCCTTTCTAATTTTAATATGAAAGCTAGGACATGCTTATGCATAAATAAAAACATTTTCCACTGAAGGCATGGTTAGAATTTAAGTTAATTATGTTAAGGATAATATGAAAGCTAGTATGTGTTAACTAAAAGTGCAATTACTTTCATGTGCTTGTATTATTCATAGAAAATTGTAATTACTTTCATGGGCTTGTATTACATTATATAACAAAGCTCATCTTCTCTAAGGATAGCTCTTTCACTTTCTTCCTAAAAAGTCAACATTATATTGCTCATTTCCATCTTTGGATAGCCCTTGTTTGTTGAACAATAAGACACATTTTTCATTTCATCATTGATAATGCCATGCTCTCTCTCACACTCTCTTATTGATGTGTTTGTTTATGTTTTCAATGCAAGTTATTGAGTATTTGAGTCATCCTCACTCTCATATAGAAAAATCATCTTAATTAGTGCTAAATCAAACAATGCTAACAAACTCCCTTAAGAGTATTCTCAAGCCCTTTATATAAGATGTAATTGACCTAGAAAACTTGAACTAATAAAAAATAGACCTTCCCAAATTAAAAGAACATTATTTGATTATCGTTGTTAGATAGGGAAAATTTTTGGGAAATATATTTAATTTGTCTTTTGTTGATTCTTGTTCTTGTGAAAAAAAAACAAAAAAAAAAACTATCCTTTTCACCCTTCGTAGCATGTTTGATCCAGTGTAGCTTCTTGAGGTTGAAAGGATCCTTCATAGCACATAAATGTTAAATGACAAATTGGGTGGTAATACTTTAATTTAAACTTCATTAGGTTGAGTTTATAAACAAGTATATTGAGATGAGTGAAATACATAACTAAATTGTCAACTCTTATATTATAATCATCTAAAATTACATTCAATGGCTACAAAAACTATACTGATCAAATTTTGTTCCATACATCTTAACCCAATTTATCTTTTGTAATTTTAACTATACTAACCAAATACTTTTAGAGTATTTCTTATCCTCTATAATTTCTTTAGTTCTTGATGATGTTGATGCACTACATACAAATTTAAAATTGTTAACTTTTTTTAAATATGAAAAATATAATTTTCTAAATAAAATAACTTTCAATAATACACATTTTAACCTAAAATTTTTTTTTTTAAGAAAAATACCAATCTATATGAATCATGACAAAACTAAAAGATCCTGTAGCTAAAGTTTGAAATTTTACTTAACTAATTAGCTTAAGGGTTAATTTGGGACAATTTTCTAACTGTTTTTCTTTTCATACTGCCAACGCAGTTCTGTTTGGGGAACTGTTTTCTTGTTATTTTCAACAAATTTCTGTTGTAGAAAGTTATTTTTTTTCAACCCAGCTTATTAAAATGTGATGACTGCCAGAAAGTTCTGATCTAATTTTTTTAAAAAATTAAAATAAATTTATATTAGTCATCACATCATTTTGGATATCATCTTCTTCCACAACTGTGAAACGATTTTTTCTTGAAACCGCTGCGGCTGCACGAAACATACTCTAAATCTTAAATCTATTTCTAAAATTGCAGACGAACCTTTTTAAGAAAAAAAAAAAATAGAAACAGAAATTAATGAACTGATGAACATAATTACGAAGATTTCAGCAATAGACATAAAATATATATTAATTTTCTGCAGTTGTCTAGAAACAATGATTATTTTCGGTATCAGTGAGAATTTTTCGTTAAATGGAATGTAGATTATCTACAATTCTATTATTCATTTATATAATAAATAAACTATATTTGTTAAATGATTCATGACATAATTATTGAATCATCTTTTCGTGATGGATAATTTAAGCTTCACATTTAATAATTTATGGCTCATTAGTTTAATAGAATATCTATTGTACAACTTGCATAAATGACATAGGCGACATCAATACATTTTCTTACCCTTTGTATGAGATTTTAGCCTAAACATCATGGTCATAAACAACTCCTCGGCTTCATAAATAAGCGAGCCTAGCATATATAAATAAAATACGAAGTCATTTACTCGATCAACGAAGCTGAATAGCTCTTTCAACGCCCTAGTTTACCGGCAAAATAATTCATTGTACCGGGACGCCTTACTCCTTATCCACAATAAGAGCTCAGCCTCATCACTTCACATGCAAGCTTAATCCAAAAAAGGGCTTTTAATAAGGACAATAAAGTCTTCGTATGGAATGTATAGCTCGGTGATGTTTTGGTCGTTTGTAGATGCCACAGATTGATATCTGAGAAAAGTAAAAATGTTGCATATGAATGAGCTAGATGCGAATTAGATGTGAATTGATGATATTAGGGTGATATTAAAGGTGCTTTTTGGGTGATGGTACGGTGGGCAGCGACACATTTTTTTTTCTATTTGGTAAAATTGTATTTTATTTGCATTCTCAAAAGGTTACAACTCAACTGTATTTTTCGATCTTACTTGGCTACTTGCGGTGTGTGTTAGAAATTTGTGGTCTAATTTTTTTTTAAAAAATTGTAATGGACAATACAGTTTTTTGAACAACAGTTTCTTCTTCAGTAGTTTCATAGCTGCTTCTTCAAATAAATTCATTTTGGATCTTGGTTTGTCCTTTATGGATCACGCTCCGAGAGTTAGAGCCGAGTGAAGGAGAAAAAAGAAAAGAGGGTAGAATAAGTCATCGATCTTTGTAGGTAGAATTGAGAAAAAATGTCTCTTTTATTCATATTCTTGCCAGTATATATAGTGACGTAATTTTTACAATTACATAAATGGGGAAACAGTTATGAAAATCATTCTTAATTTCATTAAAGCACAAATTGCTTGTATATATATTTTATGTTATATTTATATTACATTTTGAAATTCAACATTGTCGGAAATTGACTAGTCGACTAGCTTGAAGTTAATTGATTGAGGCGATAGACTGAGCGACATATGTACCCTTTGTAGCACGCATCGGTCGGTCGATGTGTTCGACCGTAAGATGTTCTTGTTTCGTGTCTTTTGACATTGTCAACTAGAGTGGTTGGTTGTGAGATGATAGTTTGGTCCGGACAAAAGGTTGGTCGATCGAATGTGATTGACCAGCTTTTTTCGTAGTGACTCGTGGCTCATTTTCAGTTCGGCTCAAGTTTTACAGTACTCATCTCTCGCATGTCTGGTTGATTCAATCATATGTCCCAATCTTACAAGTTCTTAAGTGGATCCTGTTGCAACCCACATTGGGTATCTGACAAGACTCGCTGTCGAGATGATTCATGCCTGATATTTGACGAGTTTTATCACTACTGAATGGGGAATCATCTCCAAAACTTGAACCCATCTCAGGTTTGATATTGAAATAAATATTTTTCAATTTCACATCAATACTATTCTAATACTACCGATCCATGTTAATAACGCATATATTAACGCTATTGAGAAAAAGAATGGAAAAATGTTTGAAGAAAGGTCTGTCACCATCTCTCCTCAATCATTCGAAGTTGTTCTTTCTACAGCTGAGAGAGAGAGAGAGAGAGAGGAACTGAGTTAGGAGTTTGTCGTATTCGGGGAAGGAGGAGACATTGACCGGTGTGGAAGAGGGGAGTCAGTAAAGAGGGGTGGGGGTTGAGCGGAGGAGTGGGCCGACGCGTGCGGTGCGCTGCAGAAGGCAGGCCCATGTTCGATGCCGATGCGGGCCCCAGTTCGGGTCAGCATGACCCGATATCTCTCTTTCTCTCTCATATTTAACTCCGAGCTTTGAGGCCAAAAGATAATTATTGGGTAATTAAGAAGGTGGTTAAGAGTGGGGAGTTCTTCGGCTGCGGAGAATCCATAGAAGAGAGATGCCTCTTGTCGGCTGGGTGGTGGGGACCGCAACCCAGCGATTAAAATAATTTCAGACTTATTATTGGTCTTATTATTGGTTAAATATAATTTTAAAGTTTTGATTTTTCTTGAAATTAAGTTATTTATATAAAATATATAGAGATGAAATGAAGCGAGCTTTTAATAAGTTACTCCAGCTCGCTCTGATTAAAGCTCATTCATGATATTTTGATTAGCTAATTGAATGAACTTAAGGACTTTTATAAATACTAAATTATTAAATGAATGGGTTTGAACAACTTGTTGTTTAGTTCATTTATGTTTACAAATATATCAATCAAAGGTCCTGAACAAAGCTTGATTATGACTCGATTACAATTAATTCATGAATAATATCATTTTGATGTTTACTTTAAGGATCAACGAGGATTGTTTCACATGTCTCATGCTTCTTCTTTCCAAACAAGTTGCTTCTATAAAGCTCGAGTAAGAGCTTGATTAAAGCTCAATTAAGGCTCGATTGAAGTTTGTTTATTTTGTTAAACAAACTGCTCATTAATAAACTCAATAGTCCCTAAATGAATTGATTTCGAATAAGCACGTAACGAACAAGTATGACCTCAAATAGACACTTGCTTGACTAGGCTCAAGTCATATGCAACTAGCCCTAGTGATATATGTACATCTCTGAGTCGACTTGCATATATAGTTGTCCTGTCGGGTTATCCTGCTGAATGGACAAGCTGACGAGCATAAATTGACAAACTATCGAACACTAACAACGAAGTATGATTTTTTGAGTATGAATTATAGATTACGAGTTGATGAGTATGTGCAGTCAATTGAGTGTGACTTAACACTTTCACCTGTGTTTTTTTTTGTGTCTTAATGATTATTATGTAGAGTCTGATTGATAAGGAGTGTGCCCAGGGAAGCAACCCTGATGCTTGGCAACCACGCCCTAGCACCCATGGAGATGCTCTAGTGCATGGTAGTTGGGAATCCAATACCAGGAGGGGTGCCTAAGTGCCCATGGACAGAGCCGTGGACAACTCGATACCCCAGTGAGAAGCTCTTGCGCTCAAACATGGCCAATGAGAAGCACAAATTTAAAATTTTATGATTTTGACTTTAACATTGGAATGAATATGATATCACCTCTAATCACAATGGGCTGGAGGAATGGAAGCATGATTTACAATATGTTAATTTTTGGGAATTCAAAATTTGTTTTTGAAGGAAATAATTAAACTTGATAATTTGTCATTTTAACGGGTGCAAAAATATAATTTCAGATCAGTATGATATTTAAAATTTTTTTTCCTATGGAATAAAAATCACGACAATCATTCTTTATATTAAAGATTAAATAATATTTTACAGATAGAAAAATTCATATAGTATAGCCAAATATGCTCAGCCTCCCTGTGTTAGTTTTATGTACACATGATCTATGAGCGTATTAAACCAAATATAGCATACAATATAAGGAACAAATCCTCTTAGGAGTGTTATTTCTTGCTTCACAAAACAATGATAACTCAATAAAAAAAAGAGGTTTTTGCTTTATATATGTATATATATTCCATATAAGATCAGCATTCGAATCCTACTTCTTAATGCGAAGATATAGGAATTTTGTTGAATATCTCTTGCTGAGTCCAGCTTATCTATTGAAGTGATTGAATCAAGCACATCAATTGTGTTGTGGTATATAAAAGAACTATTAGCTACGAAGCGAAAAACAGATCGAGAAAATTCACACCAGAAAATGACTTGGCACAAAAGAAAAAGGAATTGCAGAAGAAGCAAAGGCGGAGAAGAAAAGAAAAAGAATTGCACGTGTTGGTTTTCTTTCTTTTCTGATTTCTTCTTCTACTTCGATTGGCTGGCTCTCCCGTAGAGAAAAGGAGAGAGAAAGTGAGAGAAAGAGAGATTTATTTCTTGTAATCATCGAGACAGTCGACGACGGTGTAATTTCTCGAGCAATAAAATCATCTGCAACTCCGTGAACTTAGTCAATCTAGCGAACCACGTAAATCTGTGTGTTTTTTGTTTTCTGATTTTGTGAATTTTGTCATTTCGCTTTGTCTTTAATCGTTCTATTTTCCATATACTATAACAAGTTGAAGTGATTGAAGCGTATTCACCCATCAAAATAAGCGATTCAAACTTATCTATCAGTCCAATTGCTCTCATTTCCCTCGAGAGATTACTCAAGATTGAATTCCATATTTCTAAATGTTCAAAATTTTCTCTGGCCAACGTAGGAGTACGGTTTCGCTTATAATTTATGAATTATCCATACAAGTTGAAGGAAGATGTTTTATCCGCTGGACGATGATGGTCTTCGATGGCGGAGGCAGCGGAAGAACCACGGTGGCGCCCGGTTTACAAGGAGCGGGGAGGGGACGACGTTGACCGAGTCTGCCGAGATGGCTGACAGTTCGCACGTCCTGGCAGGACCTGTTGTTCAAAGAAGCATGGCTGAGCTAATCCACACGCTCTGTCCGTCCATCTGAAATGGAGAATGAGATATGTACTTGAGAGACAGAGAGACAGAGATATGTCATCGGGTAGCTTCACGAGCAATGAAGGGCTGAATCTTACCTTATCTTGTGTCTGTTTTGTTTTGGTTTTGATATATATAAATAAATAAAATAAAATTATATGAGAATGAATCTAAGTAATTGTGGATGATTGATGATCTGCTGGTTGGCATTTTTGACAGGTCTTATTTTTTAAGCTTGCATAAAAAAAAAAAAAGGTAATTTAATTGGTGAAAAGTTATTATCAAGGAGATTTTAGGAGTTTTTTGATTTGATAAAAAAATATAGTATATAATTTATATTTTTGAGATTAGTTTTGAGTTAAAATAAAATCCCTATAAAGTTTATTTGACAATAGTGGTCCCCCTGGATTATGTGGTTCTTTATTGATTGCACAATCATAGAAGCAATATTCCTATTCTTCTGGAAAGCTATGTGCTATAACTTTATTGTTCCATTAGCCTTCTTCTTTATCCTAGATCACAACAAATTTTAACATTTTTGGGGACTAATCATAAAGTAAATTAAGCATGCAAAGTTAATATATCAAACTTTTTGGCAAGTTTTTTGAAACCACATAATATGGATATTACTAATGTTTCCTAGATTACCAATCCAAAGGAGAAAGGAAAATTTACATACCTTGGGTGATTAGAAACAGCAAAAACACGTTTTGATTTAATAAATCTAAACTAGTATAAGAGTATATATATAAAGATAAAACCCGACAGAAGATAATTTATTTTATCAGGAATTGCTAGCTACCAGACTCTCATCTCTTTCTTGATTTGAACACTCAAGAAAATTTTAATATATCTCCACATACACCCGCTCTTATCACACAATACTCATACACAAAAAGAAGAAATCAAATTTGTGAATGAGAGCCCTATTGCATTAATCATTCAGTAACTAATTTATCTAAATTTCAACTTTGAACTATCAAAACTACTCAATGTCATCGGTCTTTTGGTAAAAAGGGAAGGAATGGATTAGATGCATAGGAGCAAAGAATGAGCATTATGGCGCTGGTTCGTAGGCCCTAGATTTTTTATTGCTTTGTATATATCTTGGCGAAATGGGAAGTGTTTCAAGCACCAAGCGACCACGATCAAGCACCTACTTTCTATCTCCTCTAGTACTTTGGCAAAACGAGAAATTTGTTAAGGCTCCTTTTTTGGAAGCCAAAGATGGGTGCTTAGGTACTGGTCTGACACTTAGCATGAGTTTGCTCTCATTACTCCCTTTGCTAACTGGCAACCTGTCGACTACAAATATACAATAAAATATGTTGTAAAAGTGTAAAAATAACACAGTTAACATATAAAACATAAGAGATATCACATTATATTTATAACACATCACTTTCTAGCGGGATAGTGTGCACTATTTGCCTTCCATCAAGACTCCCTCATGGGTGTTTCTTCTAAAGTTATAAGTGGAGTCTGTCTCTGTAATTTACCCTAAAAAATCTTTTAATTAAATAATATAATTTATAAAAAAGGGTTTGCTGATAATAAACAAGTTATTTAAATTATAAATTTTGATCTCTAATAACGAGAACAAATGAGAAATTCTTCTTAAAAAACTAAACCTAATAAACTTCTATGATAAGATCTTTTTGCATATGAATTCAAATAAAATAGGCTGTATTTGTGCTCCTAATTCAATAATTTCATTTTTTTTTTTTCATTACTCTTCTAATATTCTCTCCATAACCTATTTCGCTCTAAACATGATAATCAATTTCAAAACTTGAAGCAAGTTAAGGGGAAGAATTTCTTGGTCATAGTTGCCTCTAATTCGTCATATGTTATTAATACTTTTTTCTCTTGATGATAACTTCACTTTGGAAATTATTATGCACCTTATCAACATGTGCTAAATTTATCTTCTACCTACCTTCACAGCCAACATTATCAAGGAAAATAAAAGATTCATCATGTTAGCTTCCTTCTGTGGGACTAGAGCTTGAGCATCACATCTCTACACAGTCTTAGATCTAGACTATTTTCATACATTTCTTTGTTAGATTTGAAAATATGACACTCCATTAAAGAATATTGATTTGATTTCATAACATTCTCATAAACATCTTGCCTAGCATAAAAAGAAAGAGGCCATATATACTCTCATTAAATTAGATTTTCTTCTATATTTTTTATGTTATCTAATGCCTCTAATTGAGTAATGGAGGCTGAATAGTTTTATCCCTATTTATTTATTTATTTTATTTCTCTTCTTTAAATCGCCTATTGTGGTCCTATTTTATTAATTATTAGTATTAAAAAACAGTCATTGTTTTGCTTAAAGAAGTCTAGTCTTGTCCTTTCAGCCGTACTGCAATCTTTCCTTTTTTAAGTTTAGGGACAATTTTGAGAGATAAGTTATTTTTAGTAAAACTGTTTAACTATTTTAGTCGTCTAAGAAGTTCAGGTGTCAAAGCCGTCAACGGCTCAATGAGTACATAGCTTGAGTGTAATGTTTGCGATTACTAGAAATATTGAGGACTTATAGAAAATATGATAAAATTCAATATTTTTTAAATATATCTTCGCTGTAATTTAATGAATATATGACTGACTTGCTGAATAGCTCCTATTTTTATTTATGAGTATGATATATTTTTTGCTTGTATTTTAATATTTTAATACAAGAATAGGATAATACTAATGTACTTATATCAAATAAATTCTTTAACTTGTCGGTTTATTCGATGACAACTAAAAGTACTGAATTCGATGCATGAATAGTGAATTATATATATATATATATATATATATATATATAATACGTGTTAGAAAATTCGTGGTTGTAGAGTAGCAGATTATCATCTTAGCATGGCATGAAGATTCAATACACATTCAGAAGAGAAAAACAACTAGTAATGATACTAGAAGTTTTTATGTGGAAAACCCGTAATCACAAAAACCACGAGGTCTGGCCCAGATGTCCACTATAAAAAGATGATTATAATTGTATTCATTTGTCTCACAGGTGGAAAAAGATTACTAGTCTTCCCAAGTTACAACTTCGATGTGGGGATGAATTTGTTGCTGGAAACGGGCGGCGACTGATAGCAATCGAAGGAGGGCGGCAGTGGTCATCTGCAGTTGACGGTGGCGACGGTGATCGACAGTGGTAGACTACGATTGGCGGTAGCGACGACGACCGACAATGGTCGCCGACGGCACAAGTGGTGCTGGACTTCAGCCTATTCTCAAAGCCTCGAGCTCTTCCTTAAGGCTCAAGCTCTACTCCGGGCTCTATTTATAGAGTTCCGAGTACAATTAATGCAGGAATATGAATCACTTTGATAGGATGACTCAGAGGCCTTCACTTGATCGAATGACGTTCGATGAAAATTTAAGTTTGTAACGGTGTTGGAATTGAACGATCATGGGCTTGTTGGATTTGTCTTGTCGATACGCTCGATTTGACAATAAATTTGTCGAAATCGGTATTTGTTTGACCCTTCAAATATGTCAGGAAAACTTTTAAAAATAGTTTAATGGCTTGATCATAACTTGATTTGACTCAGTTTGGTCACTTTTAATATTATTTGATCCAGCTTGTCGAGCCGATCAGTTTGACTGTAAGTTTGCTAAAATGTTGTTGTGTTGCAGGGTTTTGATGACTTGTTTTATCCCATTCTCAGTTGGATCTTTCGTTTTGCTGGGTGATGTACATCAAGCACTTATAGATAACTTATATATGTTTTGTTTGGAGGCAAGAGAAGAGGTTTGTTAATTGGACTTACCTTGTCACAATTTTGCGCTTAGATTGGAAGATTGTGCAGTTGCAAGATAATTGGACTTACGGATTGCATAGTTCCGTTTCCCTACAAGTTCATTTTTGGAATACTACTTTTGTTTGACATATTTTTTTGGGTTACATGTAATTTTGGAAGTGATAGTTTGTTTTATGTCTTTTTTTGTATGGTGTTGTATGTGGACGTAGGAACCCTTAAGTTTCAATTGGGTTACATGTAATTTTGGAAGTGATAGTTTGTTCTTTATCTTTTTTTGTATGGTGTTGTATGTGGACGGAGTAACCCTTAAGTTTCAATGTATCTTTTTGCTTTTCAGTAGGTATCCTCATTCCCTCCTAAATTTGTACTATCTCTATTATCATTAACGCGTTATATATATATATATATTCGGAATGATATGAGCGTTGGAATTCAATATTTTAAAATTTTTAAATTTATTTCCAACAAATATGATACCTATTTGAGCACATAATTTTTGTTTATGTAGGTTATGCTTGGGGATTTAACTATCTTACTCTATAATATTATCGTATTATTATCTATGATTTATAAATTTAGAAAACAAAATTACAGTTCATTAGCAAAAATATATCTTCATTAAGTTTCATCTAATTTGCTTGCTCTTCGCAACCATTTCTAATTTCTTGTTAATAAAAATTGGTGTTTTTGTCATGCAAAATAAAATAAAAATAAACATTCAAAGGAGAATGTCTTAATAATCAAATCACATCATTTATATCTAATGCCCATTGATTGACGCAATAATTTCTTTTTCTTGTTATTTACAACTTGGGCTGTCAAAAAGGCTCGTTGTTCACGAACAACTCGTACTTGGCTCGTTCGCTAAGTTAACGAGTCGAACACGAACAAAAATTTATTTGTTTGTATTTGACTCGTTTTGACTCGAAATACTACTTTTATATATATATATATATATATATATATATACTTGATGAGTAGTATTTCGAGGTAAAAAGAGCAGAACAATATAAATAATAATTTTTAAATCTTGCTCAAACCTTTATTGTCTTATGGCGACATGATTAGGTTTTTTCAAAAGACTTTTTGTTCGTGAACAGCTTGTGTTCGACTCGTTAAGCAAACGAGCCGAACACAGACATACTTTTTTAGCTTGAAATATAAACGAGCCGAACACGAGCTCACGCCTCGTTTACACCCATATTTACAACGCTCTGTAACTTTACTTCCTTTAGCTTGATTCCCATTTAGTCGAGTTCTTGTTCCTGCGCAGTAATGGAAATCCAAATATTCATGAGAAGAATCATGTTGGCACAGAATGTAAATACTAAATTTTCATTTGCATTTAAATAATTGCTTTCATACTAAATAATTGTATTCATACTAAATGTTAATTCTAAATTATTTAAAAGCAAAAATGTGTATTTTTCTTTTTAAAAATAATGATAATATATTTTTGATGTGATGTTAAAGATTTGATTTCTATGCATATAAGTAAGAATGCTTACGCGTTATATATGTAAATATATAAGAATTGTGTGGTATGTACATAAATTTTCCTTTTTATTTTTAATTTGCTTTAATTTTATTTTAATAAGAAGTAATAATATATTTGATGTCATATATATATATATATATATATATATCTTTGTGTGTGTGTTCGTGTTGATTTGTACTGAATCTTGCATACAAATAATGTTTTAAGTATTTTCAAATTAAATTTAAAACCAATTATAAAAACAAATAAAATACTTATTAAATGTATTTTTAAAAAATAATAGACATTAAATAAATCATTTGAAATTGGCACTGAAAAATCATGGTCCCTATAATGTTATGCACATTTTAACCATGACTTTTAGCTTTTACTTCTATTAGGAACAATAAAATAAAATAAAAATAATTAATATAACTAGTCAAAAGAGAATTAGGGCATATTAATAGCCATAGACATATAAATTGAAATTTGATTTCAGCATATTAGATTATTTAAATTAGATCAACAGGATAAAATTGATGATAAATTTATCCACAAAATTTATTAAAAATAAAATAAAATTTTGAGGGAATTTATAAAACCAATAATTCATGCAACAAAGAATAGAATTAAGCTCAAATCAATCTCATAATAAGCCAAAATTAATTTAATCATAGTCAAATTGAATAGATCAATTTGCTTTTGATGCAATAATTATTCCATGAGTCTATGGGGTCCTTATGCGGAAGCTTCCCCTTCTTGTCTCCTTCCCAAGAACCTATTGATCCTCCACCTAAAGGACACAAAATAATATAAACATATCTTAGACATAGTCCTCTAATATTAATTAATAATTAAGGGGGTCAAATCATAATATATAGATATCAGCCACCTCCCCCCATCTCATCATGATTACACCTTAATCATTTTTTTAATCCCTTTCCCTTTGCATAATCACCTCAACCTCTCATCACAGCTAGGCTGGGCAGTGTGAACATAACACCCTGAGACCTTCAAGCTAGAGGCATAAAATGAACTAAGTCAAATTGATTGCTAAATTTTATAATTTAATTTTTGTTATCAAGTCTGAGTTGAGCTTGCATATGTTGTAAATTTTAAAATTATATTGAGTAATTAAAATTTTTGTGTTGAGCTAGCCATAACTTACGTGTGGATCGAAGTCTTTAGAATTGATTTCAGGTTGAACTAAGTCTACTTGTTCTGTGTTTAGATCAATCTAATCTTAATTTGAACCATATATAGCTCATTAACTTCTCGAATTTTAAATTCTAGCAAACAATCAAAAATTTTTTTTATTATTTTATATCATAAGAGATAAATTAGTAGTCCAAATTGTAGAGTTCATTCCTTTTGCATGTTTAACTTATTCATCAATTTATTTGAATGAAAGATAAAATTTTGCTAAAGGTCTCTTAGAAAAATATAAAAAGTTGCTTTCAATTGTATTTAATTTTTTGTTATTTATTTATTTTGTTTTATTATTATTTTTTTATTTTTATTTTTTTGTGTGAGAGATTTTGTTTAGAATTTTAATTATTTAACTATATATTAATGGATGATGTGAAAAGCAATGTGCAAGAGGAATAAATTATTTCCTTCTAAAAGGAACTATATTTATGGGAAAATTTTCTCCTCACAAATCAATTATAACTTGTATCTAGCATTTCATATAATTTTTTTTTTATTTTAATCACAAAATTTTTTTAATTTAACATCATAATTTAGAAAAAAAATTTTACTTTCACATTATTGATTAGGATATACAATATAGCATGAGTGTGTAGCCGACTTAACCTAGTGGTTGAGTGCTTTTCCTCCAATCACAATATCTTAAGTTCAAATTCTAGCACATATAAATGTGTGTGAGTTATAAAAAAATGAAATATAATATAAGATTTTCATTTGTTTTAAGTTTGATTTTTTGTGGTATATTAATTATTCAAAAGGCATATAAAAGCTATAAAAGGATAGTCTAACTACATGTGGCATATAAAAGCTATAAAAGGATAGTCTAACTACAAGTAGAAGAAGGTCTTTTAAAAAAAATTGTTTTTTAAACTTATTTGTGAACAAATACTTGTTTGTGAAAAAGTATTTTTTTAACATGTACTTATATATTAAATTTATCTTATATTTAACTTTCAAATAGTCCAACACATATTTTTTTATTTGTTAAACATTTTTTTTTTTGAAGTTAATATTTGCATTTGGACTATTCATTTACACAATTAATTTAATTATAATACCTATATTTTTCTCTTGGATATATATTAATCTAATTTTAGTAGAATATTAATTGATATCGTTGAAAATTTTATTTTAATATTCCTAATTATTTTTAATGGATAAACAAAAGCCTTTGCCACAATTTTAAAATATTGTGCGATTGCAACGAACATTCTAATGATAGTCTTTCATTAAAATACGACCGAGAATTCCTTCAAAAAATATTTAAGAGAATATTTCAAGGATATAGTTCTTAATAATCAAGAATAATTTTGTCATTAAAAACTAATGAAATTCCATTGATAACATATTAACATAATATTGTTTAATAAATTTTCTATCAAAACTTGTGACATATATAACGATCAATTCTCTTTCCTAAGGATTTTATTGAAGGATATTTACCTTATAGAATCTAATAATATTATTTATGCGATATTGTTATGACTAATAGAGTACATTATTGTAATGTTATATGTATTGCTCATTCACATAATACTAATCATATTCTAAAATAATCAATGGGTAAATTTTAACACTCTTATTAAGCACCATTCCTTACATGCACCCATAAACCCTTAAACCAATCTTGATAGAACTAGAAATTACACACAAATCCTAGTTTGTAAAGGATTAATAATGAGAGTTATAGATTGACCAGCAATAAAAATATCATTATTTAGAGATTTGCCAATCAATGAAGCTAGTGTTAAAAAAAAAAAAACTTCGATAAAAAATAATATTGATTTAAAGATACCAAAATAATGTTCAAATAGAATTAATAAGACATTAATTAAAAAATAAATATTTTCTAATCCTGATCGTAAGGAAACAACAAAAAATTAAAGCTATAAATATAAACAAAGTTAGTTTAATATACATAGTCCATAGGAAATTTTAGCAAGTCACCCTTAAAGCTACAAAAGAAAATTGAGAGATCTCATGTTTCTCTTTCAAAAAACTTTCAATTGACTGTAACCGAATCTTTTTACGAAAACACTTTAAGAAATTAAAGATAAAATGGCTCCAATTTGTTTGTCATATTATCATAAAATGTCAAAATAAGATTACTTTCATAAGTGGAAAGTGACAAAGATTGAAAATTATTTTGAAAGAACGAAAATAAAGGAAGTTGAAGGCTAACATAACACCAAAAGAAAGCCTAAAGTGAATGCATAAGTATCCAATGAATGGAGAGAGGCCAAACCTTACTAGATAGAATTTAAACTAGTTAAAGTTGAAGGCAAGGATGATATATTGAATGGGTCTAAAAAGAAAATAGAAAACATTAATGACAAAATGCTAAGTCTCTAAGATGATTACCGCTCAAGTTCATAAAAGTATACACTAAGTTAATCTATATGACTATTAAACAATCATTTATTACTATTTGACTTTATGGTTGTTGATAGATTACTCATTTCAAGATTAAGTTTGTTACATTTATATTTATCAAATAAATACGAAAAATTAAATCATTTTCTTACATTATGTCCAATAGATTCAATAAGAGAATGATATCATTGAAGCAACCAAAAAAAAAAAAACTTTTCATTTTATTGAAATGTCTTAAAAAATTGTAAATCACTAATATAAGTATGTGCATATTTCACCGCTAGATCTATTGATCAAAAATAAATTTTGATACAAGAAATACACCTTTAGGCTTGATTTCATAGTCATCTTAGCTTTAATTTTAATAAACTTATAGTCAAACTAAATATTTCAATGAAACAAATTCAACAACACTAATATATATTTGATTTGACTAAAATAAACTGATATCAAGTATTTAAAATATAATTAAAATTTGTATGATATTAAATGAAAGATCGAATGATTTTTGAATCCTACTTACATGCTTACAATTAATCAAAATTAGCAACACAATAAGGAAGATTTAACATGTCTATGATCTATTAATTCTAAAGCTATTAAAAAACTTAAATGCTAAAACAATCCATAATGAATAATAATAATAATACTCGATTGTGTGTATTAAAATTTTTAGCTAATTTTACTAAAATGTCAATAAAAAAAAAACTATAAAAGGCCATCATTATTCAATGAGACCAGTTTTAATTGAATCTTGGGAGAGCATCGAGATTAACTCTATGTCTTAATGTTGAAGGTTGATGACCATTATTAGCGATCACTTTTGACAAATAATTATTCAATTGTGATCATCAAACCATCATCATTTGACTTGCAACTCCTAATCAATGTTGTTCAAATATATGTCATGGTTCGGCCATAGTCTCTTAGTCATCATGGTCCAATTTTAACACTAGACCACCGTATAATGAACAACATAATCATCCTTTATTTCTCTAACAATCTCAACTACAACCACAAGTGATTAAACAAAATATTTCAAACATTATAATTTCATCTTCTCCAATTGTGTGAACAGTACATCATTTCATTAGGTTTGAACCAGTGTGATTCTGGATAATTCAATTAATTAGAAACTCCGGTGGCTTCAATTTTTATTATTCTATTCTTATATAGACGAGATCTACGTACAAACTGAAGCGTAACATTATCTCTCTACAGTCTCAAAATTTTTAGCATGACAACAACTACATTATTTATATAATTAATCAAGCATATTCACGACCATTAAAAAAAAAAACGCAAGCTGCAAACAAACAAACAAAATTATATTCAACAAACTTCGCAACTTATCTTCAAAACTTGAATAAACAAACAACAATAAGCTCATGAGACAAAAATCAAGTCATCCCTAGAGCATATTGATTCATATTCAGCCCCACCCTAAGTCGCGCACATCGCATCAAACCCTCTCGCTTTCAAGAGCAAGTCCTCCTTCACTTCCCTCCAATACATCCATGTCCAGAGAGTTGAAGTTCTAGACATGGAAAGAGAAAGAGAGAGAGATTAGAGAGAGAGAGAGGGAGGGGATAGAGATAGAAAATGAATAAATAATGATGCATGACAGCGAGCATCGCGGGGGGGTGGTGGTGTAGATAAATATATATAAAAGTATAAATATATAAAAAAATAGGGGGTGAGATGGAAGGTGCCGACCAAGGAGGGTTTCCCATGTGAGAGATAGTGATCCATTCGTCGGGTATCGTGGAGGTGAGGCGAGCGGGGAAAGCCGGAATCATTGGCCTGCTGCCTTCTGCTTCTGCGTCAACGTCCACGTTGCTATCGCTGCGTCCTGCGCCTAACACTTCGCAGTCTTATTATATAAATATTTTTTATATTTGGCCCAAAATATGAGACAATAATTAAAACTTTTATATATATATATATATATATATTCTCAATTTCTGATTTAGTTATAGGTGGGTTTTTTTTTATTTTTGATAAAATATTAGTTTTATTGAGGGAGTTTTTTTTTAAAGATGATTGCAAAGTCATGATATGTAAAACTTGTTAGAAAGATGCGGTGTGAATTATACATATTTATTTTTTCTAAAAAATTATATATTAGCCTTCTTATAATCATCATATTGGTGCACCTTAATGTCCTGAGTTTGATACTTAGGGAGAAAAATTGAGTGAGATATAATGTTTTGAATAAATTTTTGTCAAGATGAATTTGAAAATTTTATTTTGAGATCATTGACAGTTTGAAGGATCAGTTAATTCTTATAATATACTTGATGCTGAAGAAGCTGTAATTTTCTGAAGATGCAATTATATGAAATTTATGTGAAAGAAGTTGCAGTAGTTATTATAAATTTTTTTTTTAAAAAAAAAACTGACCGTAGCTTGCTATTAGTCACTACACAGAGTCAGATTGGATTGTAAAACACAGTTTTCGACCACAACTTATTAGGAAAATAGATTAAAAATTGTCTTCCCAAACAACATAGTTGTGCGATCCATACTGCACTGCACTCCCAAACACCATAGGTGTGGATTTCAATAATCTATAATAAATGTATATTTCAAACTAAAAATCAAATGTAAAAACAAATCTAGCTGAATTTTAAATAAATATAATTGGTAAGTTTTGTGAATTTAAATTTTCTATTAAAAATATAAACATTCATATATATATATATATCATCACAGCTCGTGTATCCATATTGCTATATGTTTTTTATTATTTGAAAATGATGCAGGTTCGAATTTAGCACGTATATCTATTTTTCTTATTTACTTTAAACAAACCAATTTGAGTCGAATAAGAGCTGAAAACGAGCATGAAAATTGATGCATGCTAGAAAGTTTGTGGCAGTAGAATAATGGATTATCATCTTAACGTTGCACGAAAATTCAACACACACTCAGATAAAAGAAAATAATTAGTAGTGACACTAGAAATTTTTACGTGAAAAACTCGTAATGGGAAAAACTATGGGGTCTGACCCAGATGTAAAAGTTCACTATAGATTGATGATTACAAAGACCCCTTGCTCCATAGAAAAAAAAATGATTACCATATTTTCCAAGTTACAAATTCAACTGGCAGCTTCCGATCAGTGATAATTGAGGTTGATTGATGGTGATCGACGATTGTTAGCGGGGTCTGACCCAGATGTAAAAGTTCACTATAGATTTATGTTTACAAAGACCTCTTGCTTCACAGACAAAAAATGATTACCAGATTTTCCAAGTTACAAATTCAACTGGTCGCTTCTGATCAGTGATAGTCGACGTTGATTGATGGTGATCGACGGTTGTTAGCGGTCGGCGACGTTCGATGGTGTTTGACGATGACAATAGTGCTCAATGGCGGTCGGTGGTGGTCAACAACAGTTGACAATGATCGATAGCGGCCGACGACGATCAACAGTGATAGAGGTGGTGCTGGATTCCAGCTCTTTCTTAAAGCTTTAAGTTTTCTTTTAAGTCTCCAACACCCTCACATGAGGGGTGGAGCTCTATTTATAATATTCTGCGTGAAATGAATAGAGGAATATGAACCACTTTGATCTGATGGTCCGAATGACTTTCTTCAATCAAACGGCGTTTGATGGACATTTTAGTATCTGAACGACGTCGAAATTTAGCAATCTTGAGCTTGTTGGATTCGTCTTGTCGAGATGCTCAATTCTTTTATAGACTTGCTAGATTTAACATTCGTTTAACTTTTTAAATATGTCTGAAAAACTTCCTAGAGTAGTTTAATGATCCGGTTTGAGCTTCATTTGACTCGGATTGGACTAATTTTGTTAACATTTACCTCTTCTTGTCAAGCCGGTCAGTTTGACTCTAAGTTTTCAGAAATCAGAGTTCTTGATAAAATTTTATCGAATTTTGAATATTTCTTGCTAAAAAAACTATCTCGTGATCCGTATCAGATGTGAGAATTTGTTGATGGCGTACCAAACATTTGTTTTGAGTCAAACACAAACAGAGTGTTCACAAGCCATTTCGAACACGGGTCAATTTCGAACCAAAAAAATACATAACCTAGCAGAACACAAACACAGGCTTAACTCGCGCCAACTGTTCTCGTTTACAACCCTATTTGTGATAGCTTTTTGTTTGTGTTGTGCTATAAGCACCATAACAATTCTATTTGAGGAATTATTACTTTTACTATTTTCTAGAATTTTTTTTTTGATGGGAAGTTATTTCTTGCATCTAGATTTATTAAAATATAATGATTGTAAGAAACTTAGTATGTAATATTTTGGAAAAATAAATATTTATAACTCCCCTAAAAAGATATTTCTTTACCATAACTTTACAAACATCTTTAAGTAAAAATTTCAGCCCCCAATGGGACCCTAAAGATGGTTTGTAAGGGTTGGTTAACTTCACCATTTTGTTTTCTAGCTGTTGCTTTTATTTATTTATTTATTTTTCTTTTTTCTTTCAAAGCATCCTCTGATGACTACTGCCAGTCTGTGTATATATATATATATATATAAGCCTTGATAATATGACATAGATATAACTTTGTTTGCAAAATAGAAAAAAAGGAATTTATAATAATATTTCCTTAAAGGTAACATAAGAAAATATTTTATATATTTTATACATAGTTTTAGCCGGCTAAAATAATATTTCAGACTATTGGCATTTCACTAAAAAATTGTTAGGGCCCATATATCCGGGTTGTGACTAATGTCGTTACGTTTATTTTTATGATATGTTAAACAAAATTGATGTGTATCATTTTTATCGAGTATGAATCTTGATGCATTTTTGATAAATGATCCTCCAAATTCAAATTCAAGGCCATTTGAGTCTCAATTTTAAAAAAATTGTAGTCAAAATTGATTGCCTCGACAAGACAGACCCATTGATATAAAAGTTGGTTCGATATAGGTAAAATCAAGTCTATATCAAACTGTTGAAGCATATTTTGAGGCTTTGGATCGTCAATTGAATGATCAAATAAACTCTAAATTTGATATATTTTTAGTCAATCGAGTGTGTTGACGAGAGAAATGCAACAAACGCAATATCACTTAATTCCAAAATCATTCAAGTATCTAAATCTTTGAAAAGTCACTTAGAATCAAAGGAGATCAACAATAACCATTCGGTCAAGTGGTTAAGAAAGTTATGCGTCAAAATACCAAAATACCCTTCCCTAAGAGGCTATTAATAAACCCTCTATTTTCATCTTAAGCAGAGAAGAAGAAAAAGAATTCTGGAGTCTATTATGGAGAGAAACCAAACAATAATCATTGGTCATCACCGCTCGCCTTCGCCAACCACCTGCCATTGACAGCCCTTGCTTGCAATCTTCATAGCTCAAACACGACCATAGTATCTAACACCTATATTTTTCTTACATTGTAAGAAGAAAAGAATAATTTTCGGTGTAAATTTGAAAGCCTGGTCTCCAATTTGTGAGAGAATGAAGCGCCCTTATATTTACCCAGTTATAGTGAATTACTTTGATTGAGCTAGACATCATTATCCTATAAAATTTTAGTTTTTTAGTGTACGAAAAAAATTGACATTAAAAAAATTGTCGTTAAATGTATTAACATTAAACTTTGCATCAAACTTTTTTTTGGTGTCAGAGTTAGCATATGTATTTAGAGCCTTTATCAAGTTTCGTTGGATATTTGATCGACAAAACATTACTGTTGTTTTATGTGTCTGTCGCAGGTTAACGCAAATTTGTGTCTACTATGTTTGATAGAAATTTGATCGACCCACCGTCGGTTACTGCCAAACAGTTTTTGTCAGATTTTTCGATTTTATTACGACACAAACCTGTGAAGAAAAAAAAAATAAAATAACGATTAGATTTTCACATACCTGCATATAAAAAATACAAGATCATAATTACTAACTTATCCATCATCACAACTAAAAATTACATCACCAATAAGCGTAAAAATGATGGATGCGTTAAAGTAATTCACTACACATACTAAAAATTACATCACCAATAAGCGTAAAAATGATAACAAACTTAATTAAACAAATACAAATCTAAGCGTTAAAGTTTTGCTACACATAATGGATGCTCACATAAACATAAATGAAAAAAACATAAGCCTCTATGCCTGCGGAACATTATCAGACACGATGAAACTCCAACTCCTGCTCCTTATTCTCCTTCTTGTCATCTACAACACTCATATGTTGCCTGTCTTGATGATCAAAACTCTCTGTAAGGCGTGCTAGACATCTGCAACCATATGTTGGCCTTCACACATCTGTCAAAGCTCTTTATTAATGGCGCTGACCCTCCTGATAAGCTCATCACGCTGAGCTTGTAACGAGCTCCCCCCCTCCCTCGACACTTGCATCCATAGCTCAAAATAAGACTGGCTACCACTGCTGCTAAGTCTGACTTGCCATCTCCCTCTACCTCTTTGTGAGTTGCTTGTACTCCTTCTATATAATTAAATTCAAACATTTATTGCCATTTTAAATATTAATAGCCACAAAAAAGCAAAAAAAAATTAATTTTCTTTTACTTACAATGGCACAACAAGAGTGGTAGGAGACCCACTGCTGCGTACTCGAGAACCAATGCATCAAAACATGCAACACTGCAGTGGATAATTCTCAGTGAAGTTGCTTGGCCTGTGTACATGAAATAATAGTAAGTATTACATAATTACATAAATATTTAAGTTTCAGAATTTTGAGATAGTCTTACCAATCATCGATAGTGCTTTGTGTGGGGGATCGAACCTCTGATGTGGAGTACGGTCCCTCTGGCTCCCTTCGTCATCCTATATATTTTGCTGGTTTGTTTGCCTCTTCCTCTGATATTCCGGAGAGGCTCAGACTCTATTCAAGTCATACCAGACATCCTCACCTACCCAAATGGACTTCTTCCCTCACACTTCTTCCTTGTTGTGGCGAACATGTAGCTTAACAAATGCCCATCAAGAACCAAAAAATGTGTCAGATTTATTGGTGATGCTCCGACAACCAGTAAAAGACCTATGCAAAATAAAAATTATGTGAGTTTGATTAATATAAAATAATAGAAATTAGTATTCTATTTCAAATTAAGTGATCATTATTTTGCTAATTTTTCTTTTTATTTTTAAAAGAGTCACCTATTTGTCTATCGTCGTATACTTCCTTATCTCGAACAAGTCACCCTTTTGGATCTTGTGAATGATTAGGAGAAGAGAGGAACTAAAAATACGCACAAATAACAAAGTCAAAAAACAAGGAAAGATCGTGGAGTGCCTACGTGCAATAAACACTTCAAGTATAGGTCAAATATGTTTGCCCAAACAAGATCAGACGAAAGCACTTTGGATCAATATCTATAAAAGAATACCTACGTAGACTACTCGCAACCAGAGATTAAGGTGTGTTTGGGTGTTCTGGAGTTTAAAGTACTCTTAAGGGGATGTATTCCACTTGGTTAATTACATCTTGAGGATTGCTTAATTATACTGTTGATTCGAAGGAGCTTTGCTTACATTCGTAATGGTGACTAACATAGGGCTATCAAAGGATAATTATTTCTTAAGGGAATTCTTTGATGCTTTCAAAGCTCCCATCAAGCCGTGAGGCAGAGAGTGAGTCTCTCACAGTCTCACATTAGTAAGGGACTCACGACACACGGAGCCTGCGGGTGACCAAGTTATCTCAAGTTATCTTGACAGGGAATCCCAATACACTAAAGCACATCTAAGTCATAAGGGATGATGACAAATGGTGGTATCCCAAATGGGTTGCACCTCATCGACAATTAGGTCATTGAAATGATACCAACAAAAGAAAAAGAAGAGACAAGGCTCAATAGGGGCAGTCAAAAAAAGGGAAGAGTAATTCGTAGATGGTAGAGGTAGCCGAGTCGGGGTACTACAGATCCGTCATCCCATGCCACTATGAACCTTAGCCTACCTGTTGTGAAGGTGGTTGACCCAACACGTTCAGAGATCCCTTGTTAGTACTTCATGAATTATGTCATCCGTGGGGACCTTGGTTGCCCTAAAATCAAATAAACGAAACTCTATCCTATAATACCTGGTCGAGCTCCAAGAGGTGAAGCTTTTACCTACCGAAGTGGCGAGGATGATGCTGGAAAAGAAGAGAAGGGAATGTTTAGCTATAAAGATGGAAACAATAAAAAAAAGGACTTATATCTTGTCTGGATAGGGGAGCCTCTAGCAACCTACACACAATAGACAATCATTTAAGTAAAAATCTATGTTGAGCCAGTAGGGCTAAAAAAAATAAAGGGGACTTCTCATCGATGCATAGAAATGATGCAATTATCTAAGCAGTCCGTAGATATTATGGATGTAGTCGTTAAAAAAATAATCTATCTTTTCTTATAGTAACCCTAACTTTGACACTAACTTTCAGTTTTGTACAAATATTCTTGAATTAAATTCGCTGCATGGTTTGTCTTCCTTAATAATGTTGCTTCCTAATTGAAGTATTTCCTGGGCATGTTGAAATCAAATTTGAAACTCATCATTCTCAATGTGACAGATAACTCTATATGTGTACTACATTCTTCCCACAAAGGTCGTTGTGCAACATTTGATTAATCATAGAATTGTTGTGCTTCACTAATTGGTTCTTGATCAACATGAGGTACACTCCTAAGAATATAAGCTATGCTAAAATCATCAATCATGTCCTCATATAGGCCAGCATTGTGATCCGTTGGAGGGGTATAACATGATGAGGCAGCGGCATAATCATATATACTGAACATTTACTTCAAGCTCACTATGTGAAGTCCAATACTAATAATAGGATTTAAATCCCCTACGATATAGATTCAACTTCACTTCGTCAGACGTCATGTATGCTTTATTCTTGTGCTTCACATAGGGGCAACAAAAATTGTCTTTCTAAAGGTAAATGGGCAACTGAGATGTCATCTGCACAAATTCCTCAACACAAGCTAAACACTTGTCAATGAGACATTTTATTTTTAGATACAATCTGTTATTCATTCATGATCTCACGTTTTAAATATCTATCTGCAACATATATGTAACTCTATATATCAGTATAATTAGATATTAGTAGTACATACCATACAAATCACTTGTATTACATGCATACAAATTTAGTGGGGTCGGCTACATGAATTTTATTTATTTTCATTTTGTCATATTGACTGTCATTTTTTTCATTTAATTACAACATATTACAATTATTTTTCATACAACAGGCCCTACCTTTTCTTAACACAAGTCGTATCTAGAGCATTCACTCTTCTAATATGGTTATTAGATAGTTGACGTTTAAAGTGACCAAACAACAAAGCCTTTTTTCCCACGATGTATGGGCAAGTACATGAATATTCTATCTCCATTGTGTCTTATTGAGTGTCAAATTTTTATTTAATCAATAGATTAAGATCATTTTTATACAACATGCTCGGGTCTTTTTAGGTGATCTACATCAATCTTTCTTAGACATAAGTCTAATCTAAAACATCTACTGTCCAGATAAGATTATCAGATTGTTGATGTTTATGGTGACAAGACAACAACTAAGCTGACTATTTCTAATCTTTTCTACCACCGACCCAACACCAACCCTTTCACAGATATATTTGTTTGCATTTTGACTTTAAGCCTAAAGCCGCTCATCCGCTTAAGCATTCTTATTTGCAAAACAAGCTTAGTTTTATGCTTCTATTTTTTAGGCTAACAAATGTAACTCCTAAACTTCATTTTTAACATTAAAATCACACAATCAATATGCATTAGATATCTAACACATAAACTTCAAATTTCATATAATAACCATATTAATTCTATCCATGACAATTCTAACATCGAAACATCAATTTTACCCTAAATAGAAACTTAAAAATCACAAATTTGATGAGGGAAGACTCAAGAGAGAAAGAAAAATTACGTAAAGCTCAGGGAGGAGGTTTTCTTGCCGGAGCTGTGAGTTGGAAGTCGCACCAGAGTTGCTCAGGTTGTTGGAGAGCAAGGTGGAGAGGAAGACATGCGGGAGTCGCCGGAATCATAAGAGCTAGGAGATGGAGAAGGAGTGGGGGTACAAATGAGGCTCTGTCACGCGGGTAAGGAATATTAGGACATTTGCGTTCGCCTTTGAGTAGGACAATTCTAGCGTCATAATATTCGACGCAAAATCGAACCCAAACCTGACACAAGTTCATCATTGCATCCATTTGAGTCGGACAATTCCAACGATATTAAGTTATTTAATAGCGTATTCATTGCATCCATTTGAGTCGGACAATTCCAACGATGCTAAGTTATTTAATAGCGTCAGAATATCCGACACAAAATCGATCCCAAACCCGACACAAATTCATCACTGCATCCAATTTTTCAGTAGATAGCAGCGCTCAATGATTAATAGAAGGAAATTTGATGCAAAATTTGCGTCGAAATATGATCTGATGCAAATTCTGACGCTAATTAACATGTTTATTAGTGTGTTTTTTTTTCTTTTTCTGAATTTTTTCCATGTAAAGAAAATTAGTGTTCCTCTTTTCATTAAATTTGCGTCGAAATATGATCTGATGCAAATTCTGTCGCTAATTAACATATTTACTAGTGTGTTTTTTTTCTTTTTCTGAATTTTTTCAATGTAAAGAAAATTAGTGTTCCTCTTTTCATTTATTTGTATGTGATGAACCTTCGTGCAACATTAAACGTTAAATAATTCTTCTACCGCCATAATTTTCACAGCACACAATAATAATAATAATAATAATAATAATAATAATAATAATAATAATAATAATAATAAGCTAATTAATATGCATCTCAAAGTGTATCAGTAATATTTTAATAATATAAACCATTCTACTAAGTTAATAAAATTCTTCTAAAATCATAACTGCAATTAGGGGTGTAAACGAGCTGAACACGAGCGATCGTTTATATTTCGAGCTCAAAAAGTGTATTTGTGTTCGGCTCGTTTGCTTATTAAGCGCGCAGAAACCGAGCTGTTCACAAACAAAGAGTCATTTTAACAACCCTAATCACGAACAAAGAGACAACGAAGATTTTAGCAAGATTCAAAAATTATTATTTATATTAAAACATCATTTGAATCTAATTTAATAATTTTTATTCTATTTTCTTAATCAATATTTTAATTGATTATAAATCTTTGTAGTCTTGTAGTCAATTAGATTTTTTTAAAATACTAATATATATATATATATAAAGTTGATGAGTAGTATTTCGAGGCAAAACGAGCTGAACACGAACGAACACATCTTAGTTCGTGTTCGGCTCATTAACTTATCGAACAAAATTAACGAGCCGAACACGAGCTGTTCGCGAACAACAAGCCATTTTGACAGCCCTAATTGCAATAATATTTTCTAGGAGAAAATAAAATTTTAAAAATTTTAGGTTAAAACTTTAATATTAATCTTTATGTTTTTTTTTTTTTCGTCTTTTCAATTAATTGACACTCATAATAATCGAAATTAAATTACTATAATCCAATGAAATCTGCAGTCACTTTCATCGTCTTTCTCCTCTGTGAATGAAAAAATTATAAGATCTTCTAACAAGAAATAAAATCCATAAACTAATATAGTATTAATTTAATTTGTTCAAAATAATTATAATGCCTTCATACATTCATGGGAGTATATATTTAATTGCTTCCTTCTGGGATTTTAGTAGTACTTTTCATTCTTAAACAACTCTAAGAAAAAAAAAAAAAAAGGCTCTGGAATTAAATATTTTGTGAAGATTTAAAAAAGTTTTCATGGTAGTTCAATTTTTATTTATTGGAGCATTTATAACAATTCTTTTACATGTGTAGCCATTTGGATAAGATAATAAATAGGCTTCATAAGAATCACAGTCATATTTATATCCTGAATATGATATGAAACTTATCATTATTATTAATATTTAAAGATAAACATTACTCTTTTATGCATAAATTTATAACATTAAAATGTTTTGAATATAAATATTATGTAAATATGTATAAGAACTGTGTGGCGTGCGAGCGCATTTTCTGTCCGGACGTCTGACTTAGCTCTAGGTGCCGCAGAGGTTATTCCTTAGTTATTTTCAGGTTATTTCTGGGTTATTCTCAGTAATCCCGAAATAACACTGAAATAACCCAAAAATAAAGACCGAGGGTTATTTTGGAATTATTAAAAATAACCCATAAATAACCTGAAAATAACTCAGGAATAACCTCTGCGACACGTAGAGCTACGTCAGGAGTCCGCACAGAAAAATTAGGCCCCTTAATTAATTCGACGATTGGGACCCTGGTTAATTAATTATTTATTTATCCAACCGAAAAAAAAAAAGTTAGGATTTCAGCCTCACATTTTGGCTTCTAATGTTCAATTTCAACTTCTTAGGACAAATTTTGACTTCAGATATGTTCTCACATAAAGTTTGCTTCAGATGCAAGAAAATATATTTCTTATAATGCAATAAAGTACGATCAAAGATTCTTCCTTTTTGCTGTATGAAAAAAAGGCAAGCTTGCAATCATACAAAAGAATATAAGTTGGCGTGTGCTAATAAGTTTTTCTAGGGTTTACATCTATATTAATATTATTGGTATTTTTTCATAATTTCAACTAATACTTCATTTGTTACGGAGCAGTGAGTGAATTCTAAGTATTATAAATAATGAGGCAAATTAATTTAATAATTAGTTATGGGACAGTGTGTTAATTAAATAATTATTATATAAATAATTCTTAATATTTTGCAAATTAAAATTAATTTAGAATTAATATGATTATAAATTACGTTCTTTAAAATTTAATTTGTTTTATCATAATAATCCAGGCTAAGCCATTCAACATCTATATTAATATTATTGGTATTTTTTCATAATTCCAACTAATACTTTATTTGAAACGCTTAATTTGTTTGAGTATTAGAACTTCTATTTGATTTGATTAAGATTTTATTATTATGATTAAATCAAATATAATTGTTTAGGATACCAGTGATTCAAGGTATCATTTGAAAATTACTTGTTAATTATATGTTAAATATGATTTTAATTATACAATAAATATTTTGTTAAATACTTAATTTGCAATCAATAATTGATTTGTAAACAACTAAAATAATTAGTAATTAGGAATCAGTAATGTTCAATAAATTTAGTGATATTTATTCATAATAATTTACATAAAATAATCAAATGATTTATTAACTGTATTAAGCTATGATTAACTTTAAATAAAAAAAATTAGTTTTTAATTAAAAAGCGATTATAATTGATTGGTAATTTGTTGAAGCTTAAGCAATCATTTCGATAGAATTCGGTAAAGGTTAAGGGTCTGTTTGGGACAGCTACAACTTATTAAATAATCTGCTCATAAGCTGATTAAAATGCCACCACACTAAATAATTTTTACAAGATATGGAACATTAAGTAAGCTGCTCCAAACGGTCCCTAAATAATAAACATAAGCTGTTAAAATGCAGTTTATCCAAACAGTCCAGATGCGTTTTCAAAATATCACCGCACTAAATAAGCTGCCCCAAACAGACCCTAAATAATACATTGCTCTAATTATACATTCTCCTATTTTGTATTTTTCATCCACAAACATTGTTATATTTTCTATTGCAGAAAAAAATAGATAAATATAATCTCCAGACACAATTTTCAAATATAAAATAAATGAAAATAAAGCAAAATGAGAACAAAATAGAACAAGCCAAGAACAAACATTTTTTTGGACACTCCTGCAGCTGGAAAAATATGGTTCCGGATTATAGAAATAATATGATCCCACATATATTCTTCTCCAATCAAGCTTTAAAACCATTCTTCTCTTAACCCTTGTCATATACAAATTTATACAAAACTTGGGCTGCTAATATGGCTCAACTGGAAGAACTAATCAGGATCAAAAAAGGGAAAATTCATACAAATAAATGCATATAGCTTGCATTACAAATTCAAGGATTATGAATAAAGAGAGCAATTCCTAAACTCCATTCATAATGAGAGAATTGATTCTGATCTTTCCTCCGAACTCAGGAAGATTTTCTGAAGAAAACTTGAGATTGGATCATCTGCGATTCCTGGAAAAGCACAGATTTTGTGCTTAAATGCAACAAACCGATCAACACTCGATGCGCAATCGTCGTAACTCGGCTTGAAACTTGGGACTGGCAGTGAGAGTTTTGCGAGCAAGCATCCTAATGTCCTCTCGAGAGCAGTCCCTCGAAATGCGTACTAGCTCCCACAGGGCGCCTTCAGTGATCATATCCTTGGCATTTACTTCTGGAAAAATAATAATGAATGAAATATTTAGTGATGATAATGAGTTTATGACAATCAATAATGCTCTTTTAGGGGCTGCCTGGTAATGGATTTAAGTGGGACTTCACTTAAATTTTGCTAGACAGTAAAAATGACAGTTTTAAATCCTGAATTCCATAAATATGGTTCTTAGTTTTCTTCTCAATTTTGCCTATATGCTGGATTTAGTAAATCCGGATTTACACTATTTATAGTAAAAACAGTTCGGTCTGAGGATGCGTAAATTACGTACCATGTTGTGCCAAGTGACATAGGGCGAGCTCAATGTGGCGCCGGATTGGAGCGGCTTCATTGTTGGCATTTTTGACTATCCAGGGGAGTGCTCCATCTTCAATTAGACGCGAACATCCGGTATTGTTTCCTGCAGTTGATATTTGAAGGTTCAAGTGGTGAGTTATAAGTTGATCTTATTGGCATGGAGAATTGAGAAGAATACTAATATCATCAAAGCAATTAGAGATGTTATCCCATAAAAATTTAAGTTATGTTACATTATATTTGACACTATTAGGGGCCAATATTCTTTATTTATAAATCAAAAGATTGGACATTTTAGATTATTACTTCTAGATTTGCAAATAAAGACGTGACATCAGGAGAAATAATTGAATCAGGATATCATAATATGTTGTCAGGACAACAAGATAAAATAAGAACATGTTAAAAAAAACAGTTATGATTATATCTTTTCAATGTTTTAAGAAGAAAACTACGTTTTCTATTTTTATATTAAATAGGTTATCTATAATCCTCAAGTATTTGACTTTTTACAATTTATAAATGAGTTTTTTTATCTTGGAATATTCACATACATTTTTTTTAAAGATATCCGCATCAAAATTTCGTGGGATATGGCCAGAAATATGCAGTCCTTTCTCATAAATGATTTTTCAAGTAGGGATTCGTAAAATCCTTTCTTGGGTGCAATGCAACTAGCGAATTTGAAGGCTTTGACTAGAGTTTGCAAGCAAAAGACCCCTCTCGATCTCTCTATTGAATTTCAAGCAATCTAAACTCTCAATTGCTAGTTTCTTGAAGAATTGGCAGCGCTCTAGAGATACTACTTAATAAAAATAATGATAAGACAATCCTAATTATGAGATTGGTCTCGGGGTTTTTTATTTTCAGCATGGGCATCATATTTCTTCTTTGAGTGTTTAGCAGCAGGCTCTGCTGGGGCTCCCAAGCAAAAGAGACCCTCTTGACATCTAGGGCCTTTTAGAGAATTGGCGGTTTCAGATATTTAAGATGAGAACATTATGGTGAGGATACTTGGTTTGTGTTCTAAAGACTTTATTTTGAGGGTAGGTGCACTTGAGATTTGAGGACCTATAATTACCTTTTGTTTTGTAGATTATAGAAAATAAAACAATAGAGAACAATTCTTTAAGACTTTTTTTTTTTTTGTACAAGAAGAAATATAGAAATATATATACTTAAATAAAAAACCTAACAGTGCCGAAATACATAGTATCAGGTGGCTAGAGAGCGACCAGATTTGGTCATGCCTCTGCTGCCTCTGCCTCTAGTTCTAGGGCTTCTAGGGCAGGAGCAAGCTAATAAGCTGGTAAGATGATTGTCATTGTCAGTAGTAACCAATGTATCATTCAATATGTTCCCGAGCTAGAGTCGGTCTCCATTATTCTTCTTCCTCATGGAATAGACCTGTCATTCCTCTTCCGAAGTATCAGTCTGATGGGGTGGTGGAGCTTAAGCAGAAGAATTACCAACCGTAGTACCCACACTAGGTTCTAGTATATGTGCAGTATGAGTTGCCTCTACACCGAAAGCTTCCTGAAGAAGTGGAGCTACGAAGCTCTCTTGATTATCAGTCTGAACACTATCACTTGTAGGTAATAGTCCATCAGTATTGTTTTCTAGGGGGTTTGAAGGTGCTAGCATCACATCACTCGCAGTAACAGTAACAACAGTGTTATGGGAGGGTTCCTCAGGGGCAACAGACACCTCATATCTGGTCTTCCCCAGGTGGAATTAAAATGTCCAGAGCAGTGAGGTTAGACCTACTTTATTCACTTGAACTTTAGATTTCAAATTTGGATGAAACTTGTGGCATTTATCAAGGACATGACCAAACATCTTACAGTGGGTAGAATATGGGGGTTTGTGCTCCATGACCAATTGTTGTCAATAACCATTATGGGTTGTGCCCAGCCAGACTTCAATAACATCAGATAAAGTAATATCAATTTTCACAAGTATTATGTCCACCGAGGGTCTGGTTAGGTTGAAAGTAGACATACCTAGCTTCAAAGGATCCCCAAGGAAGACCTCAATAGAGTAGAGAACATGATGGTGAAAAAAATGCAGTTTGAGACCAGGTAAACTAAACCATACCGGTACAGTGTGAGTTTCATGATTTGGGTCAGAGAGAAGCCCAACAAGTTGGGCAGAGAGTGAAGAGGTCGGGGCGCTGCGCAGAAGACAGTAAACCGCAAACAAGAACCGCAGATGAGCTCGACAGAGTCGAAACCTTAGTTTGACAAAAGCCGCACAGAAGAACAGTGGCGAGATGACGCCTTAAAATCAGGAAACGGAGCGGCAGAGCGTGATCGACCCTACAACATGCAGAGAGCAGTGAGCACAAACGCAGCTCGACGAAGCAGACGACAGAAACAGTGGAGCGTACCCCCTTCTTCTACAAGCGTGGAATTACAGCAGAAGAGGCTAGGGTTCGCCGTGAGGCGAAACCCTGGCAGACCGTATATATATATGTGTGCACACATGATATTACACAATATGAATAAATAAAAATATTGAAAACTCAGAGAAATGGATTAGCACGTGAATTGCAATTCAAAACTTAGAGAAATAGATCTAATGATATAAGGTTTTGATCTGTGTGCATAAGCTTTTTTTCTATATAATTGGAGAGTGAGTGGACCTTATTGCAAAAAAAGAGACGTGAATTTAACACCTCAAATTGGATGGTAGATATAAAACATTTTAAGTTTGTCAAAAGGTTTTGAATGTGGAGCTGCAGTCATTTAGTGAATATGTTGATCAGTTGATTTTTTATAGGCATACGAAATACAGACCAACCCACTTTTCAAAATTTCTTTTATAAGATGCCTATCAACCTCAAAAGATTGTGTGCGCACTAATGATGGTCAATTTATTGTCATAGTATATTTTTATAAGTTTTTTTCATTTTAGTTTTAAATGTTCTAATATGAATTCGATCCATTGACGCGGAACAGATCTTTCACGGTCTATGAAACTCCCCCTGTGATCACAGAAGGGGAAAATGACGAGGACGTCGTTTGATAGCAAGTTCTACACTATTTTTTGTTATTTTGATTTTTTCTTATTTCTTTATTTATGATAATGGTCATTTCAATTATGAGACTATTTATACATGTATTTTGATTGTTTTTGAGCCTTAGCTTGGTTTTACGCAGTGTTGTAGCATCTTTGTTTTGTAAGTAGTGTTTGTAGCTTGCCCAGAAACAAATGGTGGATTTGCCTCAACATTTGTACCGACCCGTTTCAATGTTCGACTGTTGTTTCCAAAAGATCAAACATCAAACTATGTTGAATCTGCTGTCCAACATCAAAATTCACCTCATATCCCCTTCCAAATCCGTCGATAATCCACATTTTCTCTTTCTTATTATTCCACAACCACTTCCTCGCAAAATTCCCTTTCTAAACACCTTTCAGGAGCCCTAGAACTATGTCATTTAGTATTAGAGTCCGAAAAAACCGTAAATTTTTAAGGCTTTCAAATAACTCAAACTCTCACTAGAAAAATTGTCCTGACACTTACAACCAAAATCTTAAGCACTCAACAAACCTTTGACCAACAATTTCCTTTTCATTTTTCATCGAAAATTCCATTGGAAGCCGCCAAAAAAATGCTCTCAACAAAGTATTCAGGAAATTATTACGGAAAATATACAGTAAAAAATCCCCTAACTCCAACAAGAACTTGTTGCCTTTAAGAGAAGAAAATTCAGTGAGATTGTCATAATCATGACAGTGACTTGCTAGATTGAGAGGAATTTTATCCCTTCCACCAAAAAGCTTAGAGTGACGTAGAGTAAATGTCTTGTCTAATTGGCATAAAATATCAAAGAAGAAGCTAAGAATTTAAAGTAAAGGTGGATTTAACAAATTTTAACAGTTGCATATATCCGAACGAATTCATTGAGTGACTTCAAATAGTGGAATGAATTTTTCAGTACAAAAAAAATTCCTCAAAAAAAGAGTTAAAATAATAGTCATCAAGCTTGGGAATAATGCATTCTTGAAAATTTGAAGTGCTTATGGTAGTGTGTCAGGAAAAAAAAAATCACTACCCGATTGAAGATAAAAAAAGAAATGCATCACAACGATCATATCCTGCATTACCGAAAGAATATGTTCATAAAACATCAGAACTTGTGTCAGAGAAATTCTTCTTTAGAGGAAAACATTGTTGAATTTAATCAACTCATGCTAAAATGTGAGTGGGTGGAACCAGAGGAGCATACAGTAGTGGAGTATCTTTAGAGGATTGAGGCCTTCTATCAGTACAGTTGTAGCTGTATTGGTCCTTACCCACTGTACATATCTTAACTTTGAATGTGGAGACACAACAACGTCATTAGGTGACCGCCACACCTTACTGGTCGAGTTCAACCCCAGGTTCAAGCATTAAATATACATCTAGTGGAGCATCCATGTTGACCCCGCCTGAGGAGAAACAAATCTAGAGGGGAAAAAAATGAAGATGACCAACAAACCCAAATTCTAGTCAGAAAGTGTGTTAGGTGCAAAAACTAGCACTAATTGTCCTAGAAGATAGTGAGTATACAGACCTTATACCAAACACAAAACAACCCATGCTAAGAGAGTTTTGGATGCCCTGCCGAAAAGTTTCTCTCTTTAGATGTCACCACTAAAAAAGGGTCCAACATGCCATAGGTTTCATTCCAAGGCCGGTTCTTCCCAATAGATTTGTCAAGTTATAGACTTTAATAGTTTGAGGCTTGGTTAGTGAGAACACTCGCCTATGTGCGATTCTAGCTCTAGTTGTGCCAAAGAAAAATGGTTATTTATTCTACCATAATAGACTTGGGATAACATAGGTGTTCAAAGTTGTCAAGGATGAGCATGAGCATAGATTTTGTACTTGAGTTATCTCAGAGACAATAAAACAATGACTTTGTCATGATAAAGATAGATCGATTCCGGAAGCATCATGGAAAGAAAACAAAGCTCCTCCCATTGAGGGATAGTGATGCGGATCGGATCTCTTGTAGTTCCACAGGAATTTCGACCATCGTGGGAGGGGGAATTAGTCAAGATGTCGTCTCGTTAGTGATTTCTTGTAATTTTTTTTTTCCGATTTCTTTATTTCTAATTAGCGTCCTTTCTATTATGAGACTATTTATACATTTAATTTATGATTTTGATTATTGACTTGATTTTATGTATTTTGGGAGAATTATTCTCCGAGTTTTTGCTCTTGGGGTTGTTGTAGCCTCTTCCTTTGCATGTGATGTGTATGTAGCTTGCCCAAAAACTGGTTGTGGAACCCCTTCGCTGATTCGTACTGCATTGTTTCGCCATTTGACCTATTCTTTTTAGCATTCTACCATAATAGACTTGGGATAACATAGGTGTTTCAAAGTTGTCAAGGATGAGCATGAGCATAGATAGCCAACCAATTGCGTTGAATTTTTTGTTCAACTACATATTTTGCCTCATATCTCTTTCAAAACATCGTTGATAACCCATGTTTTTACTTGCTATTTCACAACCATTTTCCCGTTAAATCTTCTTTCTAAACATCTTCTAGGAGCCCTAAAACAGTATCATCCATGTAAGCTTACATATCTCTAGAACAATGGCTCTGAATCGGCTTCAACACTTGATATTGAAATCACAAACAATTTCTTGTTCCTCCATGTTATAGGATATTTCCCCCAAATTTGATATTGTCTTGCATCAACATCAGCTCATTCATCATCAATGTCTAATTTTTGTCATGATTCAGTTCAAGTTTCACATAATTCAGTTATACCTTTCTCATAATTTAGTTATATCTTGGGATATGCATAAAAAATATACGGTCCTATCTCACAATTGAGTTACACCTTGGGATTCCTAAAATCCTTTCTTGGGGGCAGCACAACAAGGGATTTTCTATTAAATTTAAAGCAATCTGAACTCCAAATTGCTAGTTTCTTCAAAAAGTGGAAACTCCATTGTTAATTATAAGAAAATTATGGTAAGTTAATTTTAATTATGACATTATTCTTGGAGTTATTTATTTAGAGCATGTGTGTCATATTTCTTCTTTGGGTGGGTTGCATTAGGCAGCTTTAACTTCCCGACTATGGTTCGCAAGAAAAAGACACCCACTTGACATCTAGGGCTTCTTAGAGAATTGGCAGCGTTAGATATTCAAGATGAGAACATTGTGCTGAGGCAATTTAGTGCGTTCTGAGAGTGGTATACTTGGGATTTGGAAGGATCAATAAGAATTTTTTCTGTACGCTATGGAAAATAAAACAACAAAGAAAAACTCTTAAAGAAATTTTTATTCTTTTTCTTTGTACAATAGATGTAAATATATACACATATCCAAGAGGTATTAAAAAACAGGAATAAATAAAAAAAGAGAAAAATTAAGAGTTTGGTGGTTTTACGAGAGGCACATGGACTGCGGTTCAAATGTCAGAGAAAGTATTCTAATCATAAAAAACCATGAACTATGCGCATAAGATTTTTGTTATAATTGAAGAGTGGGTGAGCCCACTGTGAAAGAGAGACGAGAAATCAACACCTACCACAAACAAGATTGTAGAGATATAACATTTTATCTTTGTATATATTAGTTTTGAATGTGGAGCCACAGAGTCCTGTGGTGAATATATTGATCAGTTAATTTTTTGTAGGCACATATGAAATAAAAATCAATCCACCTTCCAAATTTCTCTTATGAAGTGTCTATCAATCTCAACATGTTTTAGTACAATTATGTTGTACTTGTTTCTGTGAAATAGGATAACAAATTTGTTGTTGAAGTATATTTTTATAAGCTCTTTTCATTTTATTTTTAAACCACCTTACAAGATTTTGATCCATAGAAGCTCATATATCCCTTGAGCAATTATTTTAAAATCAACTTCAACTATAGATATTAAAATCACATAGTATTTCATGTTCCTCTAAGCTATAGGATTTACCCTCAATACCGTATTAATAGCCTGAAGAGAACTTTTCTTGCACTTGTAATCCAACGTAATCTATATCTGTGATTCTTTCAATTTATATGTTATTATGCCTTTCATGTTCTTTGTATAAGCTATTTAAGAATTCTATAAGCAGCTCAGGCGTGTGAATCTTTGGAATTGTGGATAATTAACTGATTGAGCTCATTTGAATGTGACGGGCTTGAGATAAGTGGATTATTTTTTCTACTCACTTTTTATATTGTCTTGTATCTACATCAACTCCCTCATAAATGTCTACTTTTTGTCATGATTCAGTTGGAGTTTCACAAAGCTTGCACTCTATCATCTTTGTTTACTTTAAAAGGCCTTCAACATATTTTTGATAAAGAAAAATATTCCTTGTTCAAGTTGAGTCAATTCTATGGCCATGCAATATTTAAGTATGCTTAGCACTTTGATTTCAAACTTCTAGTGAGGTTTCGCATGAGAGCTTCTTTCACGTAATTTTTCATCACTTATAATAATCATATTGTTAACATATATAATAAATATTAAGATTTTATCATCAGAGGAGTGATTTATTAGTAGCCGCATTGGTTTTGTTTGTACCAACTCCTATCATAGCCGTCATAAAACTGTCAAATTAAACTCTTAAAATTTTTTTCAGTCAGTACAAGGCCTTTTCAACTTATCTGATTCTCTTTTAAAGAGTTATCAAATTTTGGTAGAAGATCCAATATAAACCTCTTCTTCAACGTCCACATGTATGAAAGCATTTTTTACATTATATTATTGTATATGTCACTCATGATTTGTTGTTAAGGATATAAAAATGCTAATAATGTTAATTTTTTATTTTAAATGAGCAAATATTTTTTAATAGTTAATCTTATATTTTGAATATATCTTTTGGTTACCAATCTTATTTTATACTTTTCCAGGCCTCATTCCTTTATATTTGACTATGATCTCAATTTACATCCCATGTCTTCTTTCCATTTGGTAATTCAATGATCTCATGTGTATGATAATTTTTCTAAGATATTCATTCATTCTCTTATTGTCTCTTACAATTTCTATCTTCAAATGCCTTAAATAGAAATGGAATGGAATTAGGTTTGATGTTGAAGTTGGTTAAGAACATTTTTTGAAGAAGATTTATAAAATGTAGTGCAATAGACGAGAAGTATAAATTGTAGTAGTTTGTTCGGTGTTACCCGATAATGGTCTCAAGTCCATGATCTACCAAAAACTATGGTTGGGCTTGTTCTTTATTGATAGAACCAAATAGATAAAGTTTGTAAACACCTTATAGTTGAAGGAATTTGAGCTATAGGAGTGTCCAAATAAAAATATATTCAAATTTATCTTCAAGTTCATAATTCACCCCCAAAAGATGAATTTGAGTGAAAAAAACTATGAATTATATTAAAAGTGACATCCATTAAAGTAATTAACATTTTCAAAGGTAGATGATAGCATTAATACATCTTTGTCATGGCAGAATATCCAATGAATGCATACTTGAAAGCTCTAGGATCAAAATTTCCCCTTTATTTATATATGTGAATATAGGCAATATATTCAAAATTTTTAAGATGAATCCTTGAAATATTGTCGTAGGAAAAAGCTCTACTAAAAAAATTATGAGAATTTGTAAATCAGTTACTTTGGAGAATATTCTATTTATAAAGTAGATAGCTATTAAATAACTTATTCCTAATATCATTTTAGTATTTGATAATGGAGAAGTGTCTTGGTGATCTCCAAAATATGATGATTTTTCCTTTCCATCAATCTATTTTGTTGGAGAGTATCAGGACAAGAATATTAATGAATAATATCATCTGTCTGAAAGAAAAACAATAATGTGCAATTAAAATAATCACGTGCATTATCAATCCAAAAAAATTGATCTTAGAGTTCAATATATTCATTATCATGACAGTGAATATAAATAATATTTTTACAACATCATAAATATAATTTTCTTTATCAATACATTCATGTCATTCGAGTTCAATCATCATAAATATAACAAAAATCAACAACTCTAGATATTAGTAATTTTAGAAGAACTTCATATATTAGAATAAAAAACACAAAAAATTAAAGGATCTAGAGTTGTTATGAAGAAAAGAAACACAATGATGGTTAACAATTTCATAAGTTTCACATAGAAAATTTTTAATGTTTATATTGATGAAAAAAGAAGAAAACAAATGCTAATGATTTTAAAAGAAAAGAAACCTAACCTATAATGGTGTTTAGATAATATCGGTGGTGTGAGGTGAAGGAGCATGAAAGTTGATCTCAGTCCTCAAAAAATAAAACCCATTATTTCTCTAGTTAATCAATCTTTCTCATAGCGATATCTTGAAAAACACAATGATTGGTAAAAAAAAATGATATTACTGTTATGATCTTTGATAAATTTGCAAATAGATAAAATGTTAATGGTAATGTGTGAAACAAGCAAATATTTTATTAAGAGTCAATAACAAGCCTTTATCCCACTGAGTGGGGTCGTCTACATGAAACATTTTTCTCCAATGCATCAAGAATTTAAAGGATTCATGTCATGTTTTTTTGACAAATTTTATACTGATTGTCGACTATATTCAGAGTCAAAATGAAAAAAATTAAGATGTCTCATTGTCCTACAATATTTGTTATGGATCAATCTGCAATCTTTATTTTTAAATTGCTGAGAAAATATTGGTATATTCAAAATATATTGGTAGGGTTCATCAAGTGGTCAATGACCCCTATATGACTCAAGAAAGGGAATAACTATTTGGATACTAAAAATATAAGAATTAAAAATCATATCATTGTGAGCAAGAGAGAAAAACTAGAATAGTTATTCAAAAGAATTCAGAAAACCCCAAAATTTCTCAATTACTTCAGAGTTAAATTCTTTTGACTACGCTAATCAAGCACAAGCCCATCCTTTTTTTATTTTTGTCATTATTTCTTCTATAATCTTAGAGCTTTTCATATAGCTTCTACAATGAATTTTAGGATGATGTTTCTTTTTATTGTAGTTGTACTAAAGATTGTGTTCAAAGAAGGATTTTATTTTATTTTTTATATTTTTAGAAAGTTCAATGGCAGAAGCCACTTACCTTTGGTATTAAAAAAAACTTCATAATAGGTGTCTTAAGGGCATATCTATTAGGGCTGTCAAAATTGTCAACCAGGAAAGACAGAAATCAAGCAGGTAAAATGGGAGTTTTCTATAATTAGAAGCTTCCTTATTTAAATTATGCTTCATTAGAAGCTTCCTTATTTAAATTATTTTCAATATCTTTATTATGATTTATTTCCCTTTTAGTTGAATATTTAGATTAGGAATATATATTATTAAGTTACTTCAAATATATTATGCACTTTATTTTGTACATAAAATAGATTGTAAGATTATTATTTAATGGAATGAAAGCAAAGTTAAAAAAGGCATCGAACATATTCAGAATTCAACCGATTTTTCTCAAAACTTTGACAAAAATGGCTCGTTTGTGAACAACTCGTGTTCAACTCGTTTGTTAAGTTAACGAGCCGAACACGAACAAAGATTTGATCGTTCGTGTTCGACTCGTTTTGACTCGAAATAATATTTTTTTTTTTCTTTTTTTTTCTTTTTGTTGATGACGTCGGTGGCGATCTGCTATGCTAGGGTTTCGTCCGATGGCGAAACCCTGGTTTGATTCGGCCTTCAACCATTCACTCGTGCTCGACGACGACTACGAAGGACTTTGTGCTCGTCCTTCACGATCGTCCTCTTCTCTTTCGCTCTGATTCGGCCTTCAGTGTCTTCTTGTTGTGGTTTCGTCTGTCGAGTTGCGGTTTCGTCTTTCTGCTGCGATTTCGCCTCTGCCTCGTCGAGCTGCGGTTTGTTCGTCAAGCTGAGACTTCATCTCTGCGCATTCGTCATTGCGGTTTCCTGCCTTCTGTGCAGCTTCGCCCTAACCTCTTTGGCTTGTCTTTTTTGCCCTCTGCCCAACTTGCAGGACTTCTCCTTGTTGTGATGGAGCTTCCTTCTTCTTCGGTTGAACCTGACAAAACCTCATTTGCCCACGTGGTGAGTTATTCTCAGGGGGAGACAACGATTGTCTTCCCCTCAAGTTATAAGAAGAATCGTGATGGTACAGTGATTGTCCCTTCATTAAGAATGTAAGCAGGAAAAGTGAGAAGACAACACTCTTTTTCTCTGAGTCAGAAATTTCAACATTGACTGACAAATTCAAATTTGCTCTTATTGGTAGGCAATCCTCAGGGGGAGATGGCGATTGTCTTCCACTTGAGTTATAAGGAGAATCGTAATGGTACAGGAGATTATTCCTTTATTAAGAATGCAAGCAGAAAAAGTGAGAATGCAACACTCTTTTTCTTTGAGTCAGAAATTTCAACCTTGATTGACAAATTCAAGTTTGTTCTTATTGGGAAATTTCAGTGGGGACACCCACCTATGGAAGTTATCAGGAAAAGAAGTTATCAGGAAAAGTTTTGATGACCTCAAATTAACAGGAAAGTGGAAAGTGGGGCTCATGGATGGAAGACATGTTTTGATTCAGTTAACCATGCCTGAAGACTACACTTGAATTTTCTCATAAAAATATATGAACATTGCTGACAAACCAATGAAGCTACTCAAGTAGTTTCCTGATTTTGACCACAATCATGAATCTCTTACTGTACCAGTATGGTTTAGTCTATCTGATATCAAATTTGTTTCATCATCAGGTTTTCTACTCTATTGATGTCATACTTGGGGACCCTATGAAGCTAGATCTACCAACTTTCAACCTTACCAGACTTTCTGTGGCCAGAATTCTTGTGGAAAGAGATATTACTTTGTATGATGTTATTGAAATTTGGTTGGGCACCACAGATAATGGATATTGACAACAAATCGTCATAGAGCATGAACTTTCTTATTGTTCTCATTATAAGATGTTTGGGCATACCCTTAATAAATGTCATAAACTTCATCATAATTTGAAATCTAAAGATCAAGTGAATAAGAATGGGTCTAAGGATATATATGTTCCACCTGGAAAGAAAACTACAACAAGACAGGATTTGGTGTCTAATTCTATTGCCCCTGTGGACTCTCCCCATGAAAATACTGTTTTTGCGATCGATGAGAAGCTGGAAGATCCTGTTAAGCAACCTAAACTTTCAAACCCTATAGAAAATAATAATGAAGAACCCCTACCTACACGGACTGATAATCAGGAGAACCTTGCAGCTCCCCATCTTCAAGAAGTATGAGGGGTAGAGGCGACAACGCTTATCCACATACACTTGTGAGCACAACTGTGACAATCTTTCTACTGCAACAGTACCACTTCATCCGAATGAGCAACAATATTAGGATGAGGAATGACAGATCTACACTTCCAGGAGAAAGAAGAGGAATAGAGATCTACTTGAGCTAAGGAATCTAATGGATGATACTCTGGCTCGTTTGGGCAGAGGTACACACCTCACCAATCTGTTAGCTGGTTCCTTTCCGAGAACTAGAAACAAAGGCAGAACTAAAGTGGGTCGACCTGGTTGATCGTATATGTACCATCTACTTTTGGGTTTTAAGTTTTTTTTTTTCTTTTCTTTTTGTGGTGTTGTATCGTATGAGTTCCGTGTCTATGTGGGTCCACTCATACAACATATCTGTACCATTTTCTCTTCAATAAATTTGTCTTGGACTTTTTAAAAATATATATGTATGTATGTATATATATATATATTGATGAGTAGTATTTTTAAAAGTATTTTTAAAAAATTAAATTGTTTAAAAAATTAAATTGACTACAAGGCTACAAAGACTTATAATTAATTAAAAGTATTAATTAAAAAAATAGAATAAAATTATTAAATTAGATTCAAATGTTGTTTTAATATAACAATAACTTTTAAATCTTGCCCTAATCTTTAACATCTTATGACTACATGATTAGGGTTGTCAAAACAACTCTTTGTTCATGAACGACTCGTGTTCGGCTCGCTAAGCAAACGAGTCGAACACGAACACACTTTTTGAGCTTGAAATATAAAGGAGTCAAACACGAATTGAGCCTAGGCTCGCTAGCTCGTGTTCGGCTCGTTTACACGCCTAGGGACTATTGATCATTATTTTCTTTCTTGCTTCTTTAACTAGTACCAAAGATAATACTTCATTCAGAGAAAAAGTTCAGAGAAGAAAGAGTTTCTTTGCTTAAAATTTGGATCTGAATTTGGTTTCATTGTTGAGTCCAACCAAGAGTACAAATATCCTCTTTTATTTTAAAAATAATTTTAGTATTATTCCATCCTCATAATATGGCATTTCGAGAACTTGATGGTAGTCCAAGTCAAAACACTAAACATTCATTGAACTAAAGCAATCAACGAAAAATAGGTTATCATGTTTGATAGTACTGAGCTTTATCTTGACATGATAGATGAGCTCAACGTCTTTCACCTTCGAGTAGCATGAAGAGAAACATGAACATCACATTCCACAATTATGTCATGATCATAGAATTTGCTTTTTCCCAAAGTATAAGCTTTGATCAATTAGTCTTCCAACAAATAACTGCAAGGAGTTGGATATTTTCCTTCTCTTTCAGAAGATCTTCATATTTGGAATTATTTTAGTTAATTTTTTATGTTCAAACGAAAAGATGTTTGAAATCCCTGAAGTTCCTCCTTGTCTAATTTTCATTATTGAGCATGATCGATACTTTTGAAGGGAAGTCAAAGAACCCAAACAAAAAAAATAAAAGGAGAATCTGAAAAGAGGAATACGGTTGTATGTGAAAAACACTAACCTTAAAAAAAATGACAAAAAATTGAAGAAAAACCCAAACCTCTCTGTGATACTATGTAAAAAATAAAGTAATAGAGAATTTCTTAAGAACTTTATTGATATTTCTTTTTACAAGAGTGAAAGTATTATTCACATGACAGAGCAATGAAAATTAAAGTTACTAATTAAGGTAAAATAACAAGGTGACACTTATTTTGAATTAGAATTATTTAACAAGCAAACAAATGGAACAACGATATTTCCTTGACAAAACAATGGCCATACGTGAGAAATAGCATAAAAAATCATGACAAAAGGAAGAAAAAACAAGTTAGAATGTTTCCACCTTGCATAGAAGCTCTAGACTCGCATTTTGCAAAGTTTGCAATTCCACGAGCAACTTGAGCGAGAACATCAGGATGCCCACATCTCACCATCCCAAGAAGTGCTTTAATGCCACCCTCAGCTCTGAGCCTTGTCTGAAGTCTATCTGTTCAAACCATAAGAAAAAATAACTACAACATTTCTCCATATTAAAATATGGGAATTAACATATATATTCCATTGACATTTGATTATTCTAATTGATTATAGATTTATATCTAAATGTTCAACAAAAATGACATACTGCATTTAACAAGAGATTTACTTGTGTGGGTCTCCAGCATTTTATAAAAGTCTCCAACATCAATAGAGATTAGAATCAATTATATTCTTCAAGCATAATAAGCACCAATGAAATATTGCATTCCATGATTCATATAAAGACGAGTAGGAGGACACCAAAAAAAGATAAAAGACATTATCCTCATAGCCAGTTGACCTCAATACTACAGAAGCAGAGCACATAGAATTACACACCGATATTCATTCTTCTCAACGGCTTAGAGCCTATTTGCATATTGCCAAACCCACCAAACAAGGAGTGTTGATTTCACTAAATAATGAAGTCTAGCGGGATGTTTTAGGAAGCTAGGCAAAACGTCGCCCAAAATTTGGATTTCCAAACAGAAAAAGCTCGACACAATAGATTTATAATTTGTATTTCTCCTCTCTTCTCAAGCAAGGAGAGCACAAAAAAACAATTTTTTTTAGTGACCTCAGTATTAAAAAATTTTATGTCAACGCTTTTAAAGGCTTCCATAATAAATACAAGCCCACCAATCAGCTAAGAATACCAAGAAACCAAAAGCATAAAGAAAAATTAATATTGTACATTGATTCCCCTTACAGTGCACCCATTAGTATCGTAGTTCATGAATAAAGAAGCTTTTGAAGATACATTTTCGGTTTTACTTTCCATAATTAAACAATGATTAGATGATTTTCTTTTTAAATTTAAAAAGAGAATCATCTGAAAATCAATGAACAATTTTAATTTATCATAAACTAAATTATTTTAGCTGCAAAAAGCCATGCAAATACATATTGCTATTTCAGAATGTGCGTCTAGGCACAAATCAAGAAAAAATTGAGCATATCATTCTCGTAAGTATCAAAAATAAAATAAAAATAAAAAATCTATACAATCAAATAGTTACATGATGAAGTCACTCCACATTACAATTTCCAAAATGAATTTTCATGCTGCGTGAAAAGCATAATGGCAGGCAATGCACATTTGTTTTGCAAAATATGCATCAGGCAAAACATTAAAGCATTTGCATTCCACGATTGACAGAAAAAATAACATGAGGGCCAAAGAATAACAATGACAAAATGTGAACAGATAAACTAGATGACCAGACCATGCTTATTGATATAGTATCCCAGAAAAATAAGATAAAACTCACGCCAAACATTCTGAAAATTGAGGAATTCAACTTGACGCAGGAGCAGTCCACCTGCTACAGTATCGTAAGTGTAACTTTCCAGAGTCGTTCCATGGTATCTTCCACAGTACCCCGAATTCCTGCAGGTGAGTGCAGCTTGGACCGTTTCAGGAGGGCCGGTCAACACTTCCTTTATGTGGATTTACCTCCAATTGGGAGTCAGCTCCACTCTTTTTTTATCCGAAGTCTATAGATATGTTGTTTTTTCATTTATTAAGAGAGTTTTTGGATTGAATTTCTGTCACGACAATCGTAAGCGCCCAGGTTTTGCATCCAAAGGCAGGGAGAGCTCTAGTTATAGCTCGTCTAACGCAGAGATCTCCTTCTCTTCCAAGGTATCAAGTTGTGTTCTAGTTATAGCTCGTCCGACGTAGAGATCCCCTTCTCTTCCAAGGTGAAACCCTGGTTTGATTTGGCCTTCAATCCATTCTCTCATGCTCGGCGACAACTACGAAGAACTTTGCGCTCGTCATTCGCAATCGTCCTCTTCTCTTTTGTGCCCAACAACGAAGGGCTTCGGTGTCTTCCTGCTACGGTTTCGCCTCTGCCTCGTCGAGCTGTGGTTTGTTCGTCGAGCTGCGACTTCATCTCTGTGCATTCGTTATTGCGGTTTTCTGTCTTCTGCGCAAGTTCGCCCCAACCTCTGCATCTTGTCTTTTTTACCCTCTACCAGACATGTAGGGCTTCTCCTTGCTGTGATGGAGCTTACTTCTTCGGTTGAACCTGACAAAACCCCCTTTGCCCACGTGGTGGGTAATCCTCAGGGGGAGACGACGGTTGTCTTCCCCTCAAGTTATAAGGAGAATAGTGATGGAACATGTGACTGTCCATTTATTAAGAATGAAAGCAAGAAAAGTGGGAATACAGCACTCTTTTTATCTGAGTCAGAAATTTCAGCCTTGACTGACAAATTCAAGTTTGCTTTTATTGGTGGGTAATCCTCAGGGTAGCCCTCAGGGGGAGACGGCGGTTGTCTTCACCTCAAGTTATAAGGAGAATCGTGATGGTACAGACGACAGTCCCTTTATGAAGAATGCAAGCAAAAAAAAGTGGGAAGACAACACTCTTTTTCTCTGAGTCTGAAACAAACCATTCTTTGTGACACCCTTGCTAGTCACCACTCAACTGCAAGCAGTACTCCTATGATCGAGAGTATTTTTGGGGCAACCTCCAACATGTAATAAAAAAAATGGGATATGTCTATTTGTGAGCGCTCTTGACAATAGAACAAATTTATAAATTTGGTTCTTTGGTTTGGGTAGCCTATGCAGGTTCACTTTCATGGATATTTGGCTTAAGGTGTTTCTGTCCGACTATGTTCGAATGAGCATTCTTGACCAATCACACTGGGTTTGTCGTGCATAAACTCTCCACATTTTTTCTCTTGTTTCTCATTTACCGTGTGTCATTGTTGTCTAGTTTCTTCCTTCTCTAAAGCATTTATATGATTTAGAAGAGATATTTATTCGAAAGCGAGTATTATATGACAATAAGACAAACTCGCGACTTCTAAAAAAAATAAAAGGAGAAAAAAATCAAAACAAACTGACTCCTAAAAAAAATAAAAAGTGAAAAATGATGAAAACAATAAAGGACTGGTGTTGGGTGATATGCGTCGGGTTGTGGGCCTTAAACGCCCACCTAGATGCTGCTCGAATAGAGGAGGCGACGCCTAGGCGTTGGCTTTGAGCGCAAATGCAACCGTTATAGAGCGGGTGCTACTCTTATTCTCGAGAGATCGGTGCATGGGCGCCAATCCAATGACACCTATTATGGAGCGCCGATACAAAGCAGTTGGCGTCTAAACACCAAGTTTGGGCACTTAAGCACACGGTGCGATGAAAAATTGACTTTAAGCAAATTTTAAGCGTGGATAGGTGAGCTTGTCATTTTCTTCTTTCTGAATTCCTTGACACGCATCCCAGTGAATGTGAGGAGTGTCGAAGAGGTGAGCTTCAGTGATTCAACGTGATTTTTTGCATCGAATCGAAGAGTGAAGATTGTTGGTGCAAGCCTTCTAAGTTTTTTCGTGTGTGTGGAGAAGAAAATTATGCTAAGTCTAAGGTGGGCTAGAATTATAGATAGAGTTGGGTCTGACTTGTGTGAGTTCTTTGTAAAACCTGTTGAATTTCATAGTATAAATTTATGGTGTTGTGGCTTCGTGATTTTTTCCCGTTCTCAGGTTTTCACACGTAAAATTCTCATGTGTTTTTCTGGTTGCTTTGATTTGTGTGTTTGTGTTTAAATTTTTGTTCTGATTTTCTCGAATCATGTAATCCTATTCCGCAACGAAATTAAAAGGAGACTCTTTGGCAGTAATTTTTCCTAACAAGTACGAGGGAAAAAGCAATATCACTACCTAGTCCGACATGAAATGGAAGATGCAGAATCAAAATCTAGTAGTTCATTAAGGGCATCAAGTGCAGATCCTAGCTTCAAAAGTAAAGAGGCTATCATCGGATGACTTTCACGCCTTACAGGTAGAGCTCAACATCATATAGTAGTAAGAGTACATCCAGGGGAACATCCAAGCCCCTGCATGAGGAGAAACTAATTCAGAGTGGAGAATAGATGGAATTAATCCATATTCTGAAATCAATCTCATCCTGAAAGTGCATCAAGTGCCACGGATTTGGGCATATTGAATCAGATTGTGCAGCCAAGAGAATGATCTCTTTCACTGATCAAGAAGCAGTTGATAAATAAATCATGAGAAAAGACGAAGATTTCAGAGAGGACTCTCTCAAATTCCAATCGAGGAGGAAGGGACACCAGCGATTCCAGCTGACCCCATGACTCAGCTGAATTAGTAGTAGTTGTTCTAGATGGTAATGAGCCTGACATCATGAACGTTCATACAAAGTACAAGTTTACGGTGCCTTGGATTGCTTTTTGTGTAGGTGTTAAAAGGAACAACATGATTGGCATTGGATGCCCAAAAGGGTGTCATGAGGAGCTAGTACCAAACACATCCTCAAATAAGAAGATTTAGAGTTTTGAGATACATAGCCTACCTCATGAGTTGCCCCTGCTAAGAGAGAATCAACATCTCAAAGACGAGAATACTTTAAGCTACTTATGGAAGATCATTGAGACTCATTTGAGTATTAAATTCAGTTCAATAGTGTACTTATCGACAAATGATCAGTCGGGATGAATGAACTACAAAGTTGGAAATCACCTTAGGATCTTTGGGGGAAAAAATTCCTATAGTGGAATCCAGATTCTTTAGGGGGAAGAAGAGACCCCATATGAGTGATTACGCTCCAGTGTGGCCCACCCTGCCCTAGATGTCATTCTAGAGTTGATTTCGTCTGACATACTTATTTATCAAATACATCCAACCAAGTATGAGTGAGAAAAATAGATTATATATTTACTTACTCGAGATTTGGCTCGTCAAAATTTTAAATCAATATGCAACTCCAACTCAAATTATGCCCCAAAATGGACGGATACTTATTCTATCAGGATGTGTTTCGGTATGACAATGCCTGCAGACATGACTTACAGAGAACTTGCAACTTTGTTAACAAGGTCAACCCGACTACAATGAGGAGACAGAAGATTCGATAAATGAGATTGAAGCTCCCCCAATCCTGGGATACTGATACAGGAGTTGTCTGCCCTGATACAGTACCACAAATGGAACTACTTACAGAAACATTTTCGTGATATCTGCTACAGTATCACAAATCCAGCGAACGAGTGTGGCTTGGACCGGTCTAGAAGGATCAGTCGACACTTCCTTTACATGGATTTACCAACTATTTCAAGTGTTGTTCACTTCTATTTCCCCAAAGTATATAAATATGATGTTTTTTGTGTTTTACAAAAATTTTGGACTGTGTTTCTATGAGGAGAGCTGTTAGCGTCCAAGTCTTACTCTTGTAGAGTTGTATCCAAAGGCAGGTGGTGTTTTGCTATAGCTCGTCGAGGTGGTGACTACGTCTAAAGGATTGAATGGTGCTCTATCTATATCTCGTTCACAAGGAATTTTTTATCTCCGACATTTCCATCCTCCCCATTCCTCCCTTGGTTGTCACCGTTGCCTTTCCCACTGTCGGAACCAACGTACCACAACCCTTCCGATGTCCTGCAACCCCAACTGCCCAACACCCTGATGTCATCCATTTCAGCCACCTCCCACCTTGATATCATTCATTTCAACCGCCTGTCTTCGTTGTCCGGCCATCCCCCTCGTTGTTGCTACCCCGAAAAAGCTCTCCCTTTATTGTCTCGTAATACCATGCATTCCCCGTCGCTGCTACCGTCATTCTCGCTAGCTACCGCAGCCCCAAACAACCGCTCCTAGCTGTTTGCTGTTGTTCCAGCCCTCCAACCAGTCTTTGCTTGAGGTATTTCAGCCGACCAACCTCCAACTTTCCCCGTTGCAGTCCCCCACAACTTCCTCTTCCTCCTACAACCATCCACCACCTCACCGCCTTCCTCCTGCCGTCCACTCACCAAACCGACCACCACCTTTGGATACATTTAGATGTGTTTACTTCTTTTGTTGTTGCATTTCCTTGTCAAGTGAGAACAATTGTAACAGCATAATAATATTTGTGTTTCTATTATTGCTTGGTTTCTCCGGATCAAAATAACACTATGTTACTCAAACAAGGTCAATTGAAAAAAAGTAATTTAGGCTATGAAACAATATAAAACGTGCAGATATCAGATAAAAAATATGCTCTGCAAAAATATCAGGTTAATGTTAACTCTAACAAAAGCCACATTTACCATTGCCACATAAATTAGCAATAGCTCCAGCCACCATGCGAAGAGTTTGAGGGTCCTCAGCATCAGCTGCAGTGATTGATAGCAAACTGATACCATCTTGCGCCATTACAAGTTCTTGGTTTGTTTCTGGAAAAGATGGGATGTTTAGATTTTATAAGGTGTATGATGGTAGTCGGAACGTAGTGCAGAAATTTTCATTGGGATCTCTAAGGTTGTCTATGACCATGACTAATGATAAAACATTATAAATAATATAAACCTAGACAACATGAACCAAAAGTCATAGAAATAATACCATTCATTGCAAGATTTGCAATTGCACCAGCCGCTACCCTGCGTATGGTTTCATCTTCTGAGCTTCTTAGAAGGCTAAGCAATGAACTAAGGCCTCCAGCTTCAACAATCTTCTCTTGATTAGCTTCTGCTTATAAAAAACAGCGAAATCAAAACACTCATCAATTAGCATGAGTAATAATGCAAAGATAAAAAAATGAATAGGTAATTCTTGATGTACACAGACATTAAAATCAATCATTAATAGCAATAATATTGATATGATATGTATACACACATAAGTGGAAAAGTTTTATGTTCCCGACTTCATAATTGATGCCGGAGTTAACCCAAATCATAATACAAACCAAAATATTATAGCTAAAAATTCAAATATGTTACAACAATGACGTTGACAATCGAAAAATAACAACACAACACAATGGAGCACTCTAGGGCTAGGGCGAGTGGTGGGTCACAATGGAGCACTCTAGGGCTAGGGCGAGTGATGGGTTGTGACTGGGACAGCGGCAGCAAAGTGTTGGAGGTGGTAGGGAGGGTTGGAAGCAGCCAACTGGAGAAGGGAGTTTGCGGTTGGAGGGTACGTGTTGCGGGAGATTGAGGGGAGGGTGGTGCGACTGGAAGGTGGCAGTGAGATTGGGGTCGGAAGAGACGGGGTGGATTACCGACAAAATCATGTAAGGGGAGTAAGAGATTACAACAGTGTGATGATATCGAGAGGGCTCGACTGGTTGCAGAAAGAGAAGGTAGGGAGTCACAGGATTGAAATATTGTAGTGTGTTACATCTGGGTTTGACGGAAATGGAGCAGGTAGCTGATGGGTTGCAGCCGAGGGGGGGGGGGTTTGCAGCCGAGGGGGGGGGGTGTGGGGGATTTGATGCCAAAGAGGCAATAGATTTGTGGTGGTGGTCGTGGAAGGGAGTTGTGGAGGATGGTGTGGGTCGAGAATAACTATCCCTTCAGATCTAGTTACAACCGAAGCACCTCTCGAACTCTTGAGAAGATCACAACCTCGGACGAGTTACAGTCGGAGTGCCTTCTCGCCTTCAGATACAGCCCTAGAAAGAAAAAGAGCCGGTGACCACCAGCTGAACAGAAAATCTGAAATCTAGAAGACCAAAACTAAACCGTAGAACAACAAACACACATATAAATAGAGAAGATGGATAGGCGAGAAATGAGAACAAGAAGAGGAGAATAATTCTGCTCAATGACAAGAGGGGCAAAAAGGCCGGTCCAACCTCATGCTTAACTGAGCCTTCTCCTGTTGAACAGATTGGGGTCGGTCCAGCCTTATGCCTCGCATCAGTCTCCAACGATGAGGAAGCTTCGACTTCATTCGTCGAACCGTCTTGCTCCTTGTCTGTAATCCCAACTTGAATAATCCAACGACGATTGCACCGTCCCCCAAGGCACCTAAGGATCTTTCCCAACTTACGAGCAAACATTCACATTGGTCCAATCTTTTGGGAGTTTACTACTGAACTGAACTGAGTCTGTGTGTCTGGCCTTTGCTGCTAAATACTCCAAAAGTTATCCATGGTCGGCTTAACCAGATCTAAAGTGGGGTTAACCTGAACCTTCCCACACAGTGGTGGTGTTGGTGATAAGATATCGACCCTAATATCCTAAAATGCCCTCCGTTGTGTCTGTCCCATGTCTAAATCTTGTGTCTCAGTCCCATCATCCCCCGTCATCACCAAAACTGGTCCCACTGATGCTGCTCTGCTAGTAAGGGCTCTGGTGATCTCGAATTCCGCTGAAGTAGGATGATAAGTTTTTCTTCCTTGTTGAAGGACTATGTGTTCTTGAATTCGCCGTGCGGACTCCTTCGATCAAACTTCCACGATCTCCCCAACAAAAGATAGCAAACACCCATAAGGACCACATCGCATGAACCTGTAGCTGCCTCACGATCGAAAACTCCACTAGACATCTCTAATCAATGCTAACTCTATTTTGCATCTTCAGCCACATCAGTGAATATGACTAGGAGTGCCTCTGAGTCATGATGCCCAACTTTTCTACCATCTCTGTGGATGTCACATTCTTATTGTTCCCCCATCGATGATAAGACTACATATATTTTTGTTCACCGTGCAGCGGGTGCAAAAAATATTGGGCAAAACCATGGTGGATCTCTAAATCCTCAGCCTGTATGATTCATCAAACCACAAGTCTCTCTTTCATCTTGTGGCAGGTGATACACTTCACCCTGTTCCTCTGATTTCTCCTTGTCGCTAACCTCCTCCACGATGCCTTGCTCAGTAAAAGATACAACTTGACTCGTCGGGCAGCTGGAGGCAATGTGCCCAAATCGATGGCATTTGAAACATTTTTTGGAGGGTATTGTAACAGGCGTGCTACTTTTCTCAAATTTCTTCTCACTGAAAATCGCTATATCCTTATCCAAATCAGCTGTTTCAACTCTTTAAAGTGTGCTCCTGTCGGTGTCTACAACTATGGGTGGCTTTTTGATATGTTTCTTTTGTCTCTCCACGTTCAATGCTAAGATATGAACATCTCTAAGTAACGAATAAGGCTGCAGCTGCACCACATTGCTGATAGCAAGCTTTAGACCCCCCAAATAATGAACTATGGTATGCTCCTCTGGCTAGACCAAATCACACCTCACCTTATCAAATTATGTCAAAACTCCTCTACAGAATGATTCCTCGGCTGTAAATGGTGGAGCCTTAGAAACATATCCTAGCAATAATGGGGTGGTAGCCTTAGAAATGAACTATGATATGCATCTCTAGCTAGAACAAATCACACCTCATCTGCAATTGATCAAACCGTGTCATAAACTCCTCTACTGAAAGATTCCTCGGCTGCAGATGGTGGAGCCCTAAAAATATATCCTAGCAATAATAGGGCGGGAGGTATTTGTTCTGCGTCGCTTTCTTCATCTTTTCTAACCTAGTAATCTTATTACAGCTTTCTATTTTTTCCTGTCTCCGTAAGTTATCTAATCACAGGAAGGCGCTCTTTCTCAATTGGATAGCTGTAAGTTTTACCCTTATATCTTTTGGCACTTCTTTATACTCAATGATCCTCTCAACTGATTGGAGTCATTCAATAAAATCATACGAATCCTAACCTCCATCGAACTCTGGTAAACTCACCTTTTGTTCAAAAATCTGTGTCCTCAAAATGATGTCTTCTCTATAGACCTCCTCTAATACTAGATTCCAAAACGTCGTGGCCTTTCTTCTTTTTCACTAAAATCATGCCTAAGGAAGGGGATGAAAATCTCTTCTCTTTCCTCTGACTTTCCCTATCACTATCGAGAGTAAATCCCTCCAAAGTGTCATCCTCAATGTCTGTCAATATCCGTTGAAGTCTGCGGATCTCCCGCTGTACTTTTCCCGGGTAGGTTCGAGCATGTATCTCCTGGATGGCATAGTTAGGATTTGGGATTTGGGGAAGTGGAAAGGGTACTTGGAAGTAAGAAATAAAATTTTTGGTTTATAGTGGATATTAGGAAACCCTAGGAAAAGACTAAGATTAAGCTAGCTCTGATGACAAATAATACAGAAATTAACTCAAACAACAACAGAAATAAAAATATTATTGTTGAAAATTAACATAATTACAACAACGACCCTGACAGTCGAAAAATAACAACACGACCCAAAGGAGCACTCCAAGGCTAGGGCAAAGTGGTGGATTGTTATCGGGATAGCGGCAGTGCAGCATTGGAGGTGGTAGGAAAAAGACAGGGAGGGTTGCTGGAAGCAGCTGCCGGCTAGAGGAGGGAGTTTGTGGTTGGAGGAGATGGGTCACAGCTGCGACTGGAAGGTGGTAGCGGGATTGAAGTCGAAAGAGGTGGGGTGGATTCACGAAAGAATCCCGTGAGAAGGGGGAGTAGAGGGTTATGGCAGTGTGGCGATATCAGGACGGCTAGGCTTGTCGCGAGAAGAGGAGGATAGGAAGGGAGTTGCGGGATTGGAATATTGTAGCACACTTGAAGGATGGCGTAGTCGGAACGAGTTATAGTCGGACCACCTCTCGAACCCTTGGAGAAGATTACCACCACGAAAAAATTACAACCAGGGCACATTCTCGCCCTTGGATACAACCCTAGAAGGAAGAAGAGCAGCTAACAGCCAGTTGGATAGAAAATTTGAAATATGGAAAACCAAAACTAAACCTAAGATAGCAAAAACACATATAAACAGAAGATGGATATGTGGTAAATGAAAAAGGGACGGGGGGAATAATTCCTACCCAATGATAAGTGGGAGAAGGGGCCGGTCCAGCCTCCTCTTGAACAAGTTGGGGCCGGTTCAACCTCAAGCCCCACATCAATAACACTTTCTACATACATAGAAATAAGACAAAAACAAGTATTTCTACATATATATTAATATATAAGACGAACTCCTTTTTACTTGTTCATATTGCTGATGTAAACATCAACTAATAAAAGAAGAATTTTAGGATTCTATCTCTCCTGAAACAACTATCTATATAAGTAATCACTGAGCCTTCTAAAATAAGAATTCCAGCCACTGTTAATTCTATGCCTTATCTCGGCATCCACTGTTCTCTCCTACTTCAGAGTTGCAATTATGTTTTTGGTGTTATTAGTAGCAAGCAGTGCATGTTAATGGCATAATCAGCAGAAGAAAAGACTATAGCGAGCAGTAAATACAAACCATCCAAAAAACACATTCCTAATGGATAATATACATCCCTTACTCTGCTCTACATCGCTATGTACTTTAACTAACAGAAAATGTAGCTTAAAAGCAATCAACGAGAACAGCTCCCATGTCTCACGAAATGCTTCAGAGCTCGTTTATTCTTTACCGTTATGGACTAGAGAAATATTATTTCAGCTATTAAATGTTTGCATTAAAAAACATGTGCATAGGACTCTTAATAGTATCTAAAACCATATGAACACAATCAAGACAACAAAATGAAGAAAAAAATGGGGAAAAGACAGTCATCAGAAAGTATCACCTTCAGCTGCAAGGTTAGCTACAACTTTTACGGCATGAATACGTACATCTGCATCTTCTGATTCAAGCAATGACAAAATATTTTGCAAACCAACTGCCAAATAAATAGGCTTCTTAGGAAAAAGTCAAATAAAATCAACAATCAATCATTGATATTATCATGTGAATGGTAATTAAAATTTCATGGTACCTTGCTCAGAAAGTTTAGCAATAGATGCCTTTTGACCGTTTGCTGAGTCTCGAATTTGAGAAGATCTAGCGTGGGACATAAAGGCATCAAACCCAGAGAAGACTTTACCCGATCCACCTCTATCAAGACTTCTCCGTGTCTAATTTCACAAAGCGAGACAGAAAACATAAATTAGCATGGTACCAGTGGCATGCTACTTAGGGAAGAGTAAAATTGCATTTGCCAACTAAGGATGCAGAGCAATTCAAAATAAAATCACGTAAAGGTTATAGATGAAAGCATTCACTAATTCACATATGCAGTAAATCCAAACAGCGTTGAATATGATAAACCCCAACCTCATCAGCTTCAAAACTCAACTGCAGCAGCTTATTTTTTAGTATATTTATCTCTTCTTCAAGCTTTTCTTTCTGATGAGCTTCACTCTCGAGCTTCTTTTGAAGCTTTACAATCTCAACATTTGCAGCTGCCTGATAAAGAAATGTGCAGCATTTACCATATAATAATTAAACAAATTATAGCTTATGTGTAGGAAACTACATTATAAACAAAAGAGGCACTAAATAAAAAACCATACCTCTAACCTTTTCCACTGAGTCACTTGGCTCTTAAGGCTAGAAACCTCATCCTCACTAGATTGTCTTAAGGCCTTCTCATTCTTTAGCAACTGTTTGTCATCGTTCATGCCATCTGAAGTTGAAGGCACTGAAGCCTACACAGGTTTTAAAAGATAAATAAATAAAAAACAAAAGCCCTGGTTACAGTAGTATTTAAAATATGCTATAATGATTACTCTATATTAGCTCTTAAGGTAAAAAAGAATAAAGCTCATGGGGTAAGGATTTACAAAAGAAATGTAATAATACATCCAATGTGATAATATATCATCATCACCATCATCATCCGGCTTATCCCTAGTTGAGCCAAATTCATGAACTCTTGTTTTACATTTGTTTCAATTGTGTCATATAATAATAATCAAATTTACACTACACAATTTTTTTTTTTTTGTATAATTTTGTTCATATTATATTTAGTCCACCCTTTCATTCTAATCCTCCAACAATCACTTAATAAACTTGTCTATTTTTTGTTGTAAATATCAAAATCATGTAAACCTATGTTCTACTACTGCTCTCATGATCCCTTTCTTACTGCCCTTTAAGAGCTAGACAAAAGAGCTAGCACAACTACAATTTTAGAAAGCTTATTAGAACAGCTAAGCAAATAACAGCTATAACGAGTTAAGAATGTTATTGTTATAATATAATAATGAATGTTTTGAGTTCTTAAACCAATGCAAAATCAACATCATGTAGGTTTCATTGTTTTATCATTTTTTAAGAAACTTCAAGAGGAAACATAAAGTGCTCATCAACCAAAAGGTTTGTTAAGCTTTTTCTCATTTGGGTAAATATTTTTCTCACTCGATCTAAAGAATATTGCACTGTTTTTTTCATTTGAGTGTAAAAACTTTGTGATTGTCAACTTTACACTCATATATATCAATCTTAACACATGTTGTATATCCTTCTTCCTACATTCAAATAAAAGCATATATTCAGTATATATTCGATTGTTAAATTATTAATTTTTATTTGTGTAATGTTTTAGGGTTTCATCAATTAAAGGAATTCTGAAAGATATTGAAAGAATTATGGCATGCCTATATCAATCCTACTTCTGGTGATTGAAAATGGCTCTCTTTCGCCTCAAAACCTTGACACTGTGCAAATCAGCAAGCAACCTAATCAATGACAACAATAGCACTGGTTGTAACTGTAATGGTTCTACAAAGGGGGAGGGAAAATGAAGAATCAAGGCAGAGGAAGGGAGGGGTCGAGTAAATGAACATAAAGGGAACGGAGCGAGGAGTCGAGCAATTAAAGGAGGGAGATGAATCGAATAACGGAGAACTCAGAGTTCACTTGCATTCTATAAAGCGAAGCAAAGAGGAAGACAATGCAAGTCCAGAAGAAGAAAAAGAAAGGAGGAGAAAGGAAGAGAAAAGGAGGGGGAAAGGAAGGGTGCAACTCACCTGCGAGGGAGGCTTGAGCATAGCAGAGGAAACCGTGTCGATGAAAAAACAGAGGAGGCGACGTCAGTAGCAAACCGCGACCGAAGGAGGAACTCCCCCGTGCGCTGAGGGTTCGCATGTGCTGCTACCATACGAAGGAGGAAGTAGGGGGTGTCGACGTCGAGAGCTTCAAGCAGGCAATAACCGCCGAGCACAGAGGAAGAAGGGAAGAAGAAAGTCGACCACGCCCTAAGCTTTCAGTGCAAATGATCGCGACCATGCCATAAACATTCGTTGCAAATGATCGCGGGAAGAGGAGCTCAAGCTGAGGAAAAATTATTCCATACAGAGCACTTACGAAGCTCTGCGCGCGGACTTCCAGTAATATGCCGCCATGTGGAGGTTATTGAGAGATTATTGAAATGAAACCGCGGAAATTATTTAGGGGTTATTGGGGTGTTATTATAATGTTATTGCGAGGGTTATGCAGGGGGCGGAAATTATTGGGGGTTATTGGTGTGTTATTATGAAATTATTGTGGAGTCTAACTGTGGAGGTTATTGAGGGTGTAACAGCGGAGGTTATTGAGGGTGTAATAGCGGAGGTTATTGGGAGGTTTTTACGAGATTATTGCGGCGTTATTAGAATTAATGCTACAATAACCCTCAATTACGCTCTCAATAACCTCCGCAGTTCCACTTCAATAATCTCCATGGAAGGTAGACCTGATATAGCACACAAAGCGGCATATTACTGGAGTCCGCATGTAGTACTGCATACGTGCTCCGTATGTAATAATTTCTCCAAGCTGAAGCTTTCGACCGAGAAAAAAAAGGGAGGAGTGCTTGTGAAAAGGGGTAAGGCCAAACCGTAGAGTAAGGAATTTTATAATAATGGTTTATATTGTAAATTATTAATTATTAATCATAACTTCTAATTAAATCAAATTTTAAGTTAAAGAAAATTTATAGTAAGAATGATTAGGATATAAATTAATAATAAATTTAATATTACTTTACTTGATGATAAATTTTTATAATAAATAAATAAACCTAATAAAAATATATAAATAATAGAAATTACATAAACTAACTAGAAAGTTAAATTAGGATAGCCAACTATATTGACAATATTTATTAAGCTTAAATTGTTAAATGAAGATAATAATTAGGATAATAATAAAATTATTAATATTATATGATATATCAATTAAAGGCAAAGTGTCTTCTAACAATTAGATTAGAATATAATATATTAATAATAATTCTTCATGTGTTTGAGTTTAAGTTTTTCATAGGAGAAAAGTGAAAAGAATACTTAGAATCATCAGTGATCGATATGAGTAGTTGTACTTTTAATCTATAATAATATTTTGGTTCTTCTCAATTTTTATGAATTAATAAATAATGATATTTGCACAAATTTTCTCTGATTTATACATTTTTTCTTTATTGATCAGATTGTTATGAATGTTTGCAGCTAATTAATATCATGCATTAATGTATGTTATATATAGTATGCTGAATTAAATTAGACGAGCACATGAATGATATATTTAAGTTGACTACTTGCATGTGCATGACTGACTATGATGGAGTCATCCCTTGAAAGTACTAGTGGGGGAACACTAAGGTACTCGTGCGCGTATATGAAAAAGGATATTCATATTGACATGTCTTAATAGATATAATTTTTATACGGTGATACTGTGACGATTGTATAAGTATAAAATAATATTGTTATTTTATCGATATAGTATAACTTTTCAAACTCTTCGTACGCAATAATCGCTTCAATTTGTGCGCGACTCTGTCGAGGCTAACCGAGTCTAAGGGAAGGTAAAGGAAGAGAGCACGCGTACGTGAGGCGGGTAAGGTTGATACCATGCTAAGGTGAGTTTGAAAAGTTATTTACTTAATTACATTAACCGTGTATAAATATTTATCGCATGCGTGAGGCGGGTAGGGTTGATACCATGCTAAGGTGAGTTTGAAAAGTTATTTACTTAATTACATTAACCGGTGAATTTGAAAAGTTATTTACTTAATTACATTAACCGTGTGTGTGTGTGTGTGTGTGTGTGTGTGTGTGTGTGTGTGTGTGTGTGTGTGTGTGTGTGTGTGTGTGTGTGTGTGTGTGTGTGTGTGTGTGTGTGTGTGTGTGTGTGTGTGTGTGTGTGTGTGTGTGTGTGTGTGTGTGTGTGTGTGTGTCAGAGAGAGAGAGAGAGAGAGAGCGAGCGATGTTATTTAAGTAACGTTAACAGAAAGTTTAATTGTATTAAGATCCAAATTAGTGAGTTTAATTGTATTAAGATCCAAATTAGTGAGTTGCAAATTTAAGGAGAGGAGAGCGATAAAATCTACTTGTGCGAGAAAAGGAAGAGTTGCGGATAACTGACTTTAAGGTATTCTAAGTTTCATTAAGCTAATTAATGAATTTGTTTATGTGTGTGTGTTTGATGTTTACAATATTAATAAAAAGTTAAATTAAAGCAGTGTCTTTCATCGACATTAAGGAACAGATGAAGCAAGACATTCTAGAAGGATAAGGTAAATATTTATATGTTTTATGTATTAATTGCGTAAATCAATTAATTAAATGTGGTGTTAATTGAATATCAACAAGATTTATGAATTAATTTTAATGATTATAATTTATCAACAGGTCGAATTAAATGATAGAGAGGTCAAGCACTAGGTGAAGTGAAGTGAAGGATAAGTGTTTCAAAGTTCTCGTTAATCAATGCAAGTAATTATATTTTCTAAATTCCAATAATTATTTCTATTTCAGATTGTATGTTTGACTTCATGTATTCTCTAGTTCAACAATAAAGTCTTCATATTGTAAGACAGGATAGATGTGCATGTTAAATATAGTTGCATAACAGTTTAGTTTAGGATGATATCAGATCATTTCATGACTTTAGAAGAGGTCTACCTTATCACATGATTACATATATATATATGTCACATTATTATTTAACCTTTAGAATTTTATTAAATGTGCATAAGTTAGTCGATTTTATGTATTGCCTAGTTCAACAATATATTTTTCATATTGATAGACGGGATAGATGTGCATGTTAAATATAGCTGCATAACTATTTAATTAAGGATGATATCAGATCATTTCATGACTTTCGTAGAGATCTACATATAAACCTATCACATTATTACATATATATGTCACATTATTATTTAACATCTAGAATTTAAGTAAATATGCATATGTTAGTTGATTTCATGACTTGTAGATAAAGTAAGTACATATTCATCAGCAAATAGAGGTAAATGTTTCATATAAGAGCGCATGATATGAAAGAATGAAATAATTTATATATGAATTTTTGTATGTGCATATTCGAAGAAGGATTTCACCCACTAATGATACAAGCATAAGACATTAGTGTACCAGCACGCGTAGAGTTTTTTACCACCCCAAACAAACGTGATGATTAGATCACTAATTGTTGTGCCGGCGGGATAATATCGATCAGGAACGAGTAGCCAGAGTTTACCTCCCCAGACAAATTGTGATATTTACAATGTTAACCGTTGTGCTGACGAAATAGCATCGGTCAAGGGCAGGTAAGGGTTTTTCCACCCTAGACAATTGCGATGTGTATATTGCTAAACGCTGTGGCGATAGGAGCTGACAAAGCAATATGGGACAAGAGTGTGTTAGGTTTGTTAACTACAATCCTCACAGAACCAGATATGTATGTAAGTATAAAGTAAAAGTAAGTATTTATAGAAAATTGAGTGTATTCATTTAGAAAATGTCATTGATACATGTATTAGCATATATTATATTGCTTATAAATACATTTTAGATTGTTCATAAACATATATTATATTGCTTATAAACATATATCATATTGTTTATAAATAGATATGAAAGACCAGCATATTATACGATTTCTTGTATACACGTATACATATTGTAGTTTTTTTCTTAAATTATTGTAGTTTAGAAGTGTGATTACTCCTGAAGTGCCTTTATATAACTCATTATGTTATTTTAATATTATTTTTAGGTTTTAAACTCTTGAACAATATGAATAAAATAGGAGCAAATGTATATAGAAGTCGAGAATAACAAACAAAAAGTACATATTTTTTTTTTGTTAATTTTAATTGCTTTCTTTAGTGATTCTTTCATGTATTATTTGAATATTAAAATGTTAGTAATTGAATTAGAATAACAGATAATTGATTTCCTTCATCCGACCGTCGGTTTCTGTCATAGTTAACCGCAAGCCCCGCGTTGGGTCATAACAAAAGTATTATCAGCGCAGAGGTTTAGATTAAATGACATGAATCTTAATAAAAGAACCAATATAATAATTAAATTATAAATAAAAAAATTAATTGAATCTAATTAAATTATTTTATTATTATTTCAAAAGTATGGATGATTTGAAGGTGGAGGTCAGAGATGATGATGATGTTGAAATTAATATATCCCATAATACTAGAGTCAACATTGCAGCTTTTGCTGAGATGATGACTGCAGTGACACAGAAGATTAGAAACTTTTTGCCTCAAGCCAATATCAGTGGACCACCGATGGATAAATACATAAAGCTTTTTCAGAAAATGAGGGCGCTTTTATTTTCTGAAGTGGGAGGGCCAATGGAAGTTGAAAACTGACCGTTGAGGGTAGAGAAGATCATTGATGGATTGTCATGTCCACCAGAGAAGAGGGTCAAACTTGCCACTTTTTCTTTTGAGGAAGAAGCTGAGAGGTGGTGGGAAGGACAGATGCGGGAAAAATTTGGAGGTCGAACCACTCACTTGATGCAGTGGGAGGAGTTCGTGGCAACTTGCACAGATTGGTTTGTACCACTATCAGCCAAGAGACATATACATGCTAAATTTATTAAACTAGTGCAGGGAGATCGATTAGTCATGGAATACAAAGCAAAGTTTACTATGTAGTCAAGGTATGCACAACAGCTTATTCCTACTACAGGGGAGAAATGTCACAGATTTCTTTCTGGATTGAAGAATTCAATCAGGCAGCCACTAGTACAACTTGGGATCAAATACTATTCAATACTAGTGAAGAGGGCTAAGCGGTTTGAGAATGATTCTCAATAGGCACAGAAGTGTAAGGACATGCTCAAGAGAAAGAACTTGAAAGAAGTGTCACAAATTGTTTATTCTCGAGAGTATAACAAGAAGAAGATGAAGTCACATGCTGATGGAGTTATTAGTCAGGTTGGCAACAACACTATAGAGCCCTATTTTAAATATGGGAAGCAGCATCAAGGTCAATGTTTAATTAGTTTGAAGGTGAGTTTACATATGCAGACAGTCTAGACATCAGATGAGAAATTGCCCTAATTTTGCTCAGAAACCCACATCATATGCTAAATCGGGAAAGGAATCAACTCAAAGGATATCTCAAGAGAGATCTACTTTTAGAAGTGGCCAATGGAGAATGACAAAAGCTTGTACTGTGATTCTTAAGGAGCAACCAAGGCGAAACACTCGACCAAGAGTATTTTCCTTAACTCATCAGGAACCTAAAGAACCCACCACCACTGATGTTGATGCATAGAATGTGATGGAGTGATTTGTCACTTGAGTGTTATGTTATCATTCATGCTAGTTGTCTACTGTTAAGTATTTTTATGTACATTGATTTTGGAAATTGAGTATTGTGTTAGTTATGTTATAATTCAGATCTTTGGAGATTGTTTAGTTTATTAGTATTTCTCATATGAAAGATATATCACATCTGCTTTTATTACCAGTTAACAAGAATGAGACTTTTATGATAATTTGGAGTTAATTCATAATTCATCTGTACAATAATTAGCTGATGTGAAGTTATTGAATTTTGAGAACAAAATTCTTATAAGGAGAGGAGATTGTAACAAACAAAAAAATAATTATAATAATAAATAATTAAGTAATAGGTGTCTCTTAGAAGGGACATACCTCTTCCCAGGGATTAAATTGTTTGACCTAATTAAATTAAAAAAAGAATAGAGCGAGCGAGAAGGAGAAAGAAGTTGCAGCTACTACGCAAAGAGAGAAAGGAAGAAGTCAAAGAGGAAGAAGGGTTCTAGTGTCGTCCTCACATACAAAAAAGTGAGGAGGTTGTTGTGGTGCTACAAAGCCATATAACAGATACGACAAAGAATACGAGGATCGTTGTACTATGCATGCTGTTAGGGCTTGTGAGCGACGCGAGGAATAAGAGATGGAAGGAGAAGCTGCATTGAGGACTTACTTGGACCAAGTCGAAGCGAAAAAAGAGAAAGCAAGAAGCCGTGCTCGCGTGGGTGCGGAGAAAGAGAAGGAAGGAGAGGTAGCGGCATGCTCTAAGCTGATCCAAGTCGAAGAAGTAGGAGCAAGGGGAGTCAAACCGTGCACTGCCTGTTGAGCTTAGCCGAGGCCAAAGGGAGGTGTATGAAAAGAGCTCGCGTGCATGAGGCGAGTAGGGTTGATGCAATATTAAAGTTAGTTTTATAAGTTATTTTAATTAATTACATTATATATATATATATATATA